>NW_021820609.1:241802-281271 GCF_901001135.1 Rhinatrema bivittatum | reverse complement strand
CATTACCCATAACTTTATCACCCATCCTCACTGTCACCCTCCCCGTGTCACTTCTGGTTCTGTCAATGTCCGTACCCCAGTCCTAAGGGGGTTGATAGAGGAGACCTTCAGGGGCATCAAAGAACAGTCAAACCTCCACACAATTAGCCACTATGCTACCTGATCTTTATCTTTTAGCTCCTGAGTCTCCTGCAATTTGTGGGGTGGAATTTCTAGCAGGCCCCGGGTGAGAGAATATAAATTTCTAGTAGGCGTGAACATTTTCAGTAATGCATTAGCCCAGGGAAAGGAGTGGAGCTGAAGAAGATTGTGCACCATGACAGCAATCTTAAACTTCACTCGCCATTGAACTGGAACCCAATGTAACTTAGCCAAAACAGGTGTAACATGCTTGCAAATGTGTGTACCAGGAATAAGACGAGTTGTAGCATTTTGAAGATGTTGAAGGACTTTTTGCATGTAGGCAGGAAGACCCAAAAAACTCATATTACAGTAATCCTGGAGGGGCATAATTAAAGCCTGGACAAATGAGCAAAAACAGCTGAACTGAGGAGTGGTTTAAGCCCACGCAGAACCCTCAGTTTTAAAATCAAGATGTAATGGTGTTTTTTATCTGCTGCTGAAAAGAGAAAGGTCACCTGGAAAGAGAGCTTCACCTTAATAAGGCAGGAGGCGATACTGGAGCTAGGACCTGCCCTCAAGGTGATGCATTATTATCCCCTCACACTGAGGATACATCCCCAGGAGGAACGGGTTAGGACGGTCGCTGTAGCTGATGATTTGATCATTAGGAATGGAGATAGCTGTGTGACTGATGGACATGGGGTAACTTGCCTGCTTGGTGCGAAGGTGGTGGATCTCGCTATTGGATCCAACTTTTGAAAATGATTAGGGGTGCTGAAATCAACACAAATTATGCACTTCTCATCCCAAGAATCAAAAAAACCAACAGAGTGGGTTGTGAATATGACTGAGCAGCCTGCATGTAACTGTCCAGAAAGGAGCAGGCAATGTAGATATGGGACAGGCTCATATGGTCAAAACAAAAGCCAGGGAAGCACTGAAAGTTCCTCAATTAATAATTTTCTGAATCCCAGCTTATCCTCACCAGTTTCCTCCCTCCTGCTCCATCCCATCCACATCCCAGTCTCTTCCCTCCTCCTCCTCTCTCACTATCTGTTGTGCACGTGGACCCTTGGGCCGGTGTGTATGGAAGATTCACTGAAGGGAAGCCTGCAGTGATGCACGTAACCGGGAGGTGGTACGGAGCCAGGAGACCAGACTGGACCTTCACCTATACCAGCCCACGGTCCCTGAAGCTTGAGCCCTTGGGTGTCGGGGTCAGCAGGACTTAGGCGAGGGTCTCCTGGCAAAGAGAAATCCAAAAGGACAGTCCAAGTTGAGGCAGCTTGAAGACTGGAGTGGTCAGAGACGAGCCAGAGGTCTAGGCAGGCAGCTGAGGTGTGAGGCGAGATGGCAGGCCAGTAGTCAGGGCAGGCAGAAGACAGACGAAACCAGAAGACAAACCAGGAATCAGGATGGGCAGCAGACGAAGAATACCAGAAGCCAAGCTGAGGTCAAAACCAGAGGATCAAGCAAACAGGAACTGGAACATGAAAGCAGGAGTGAAGCTGGAACAGGCAGGAGGGAAGGAAGACAGGAACGGAGCTGAGGCAAGAGGGCAGGAAGACAGGAACAGAGCTGGAACAGGCAGGCAGGAACACAGGAACGGAGCTGGAACAGGCAATCAGGCAGGAACACAGGAACGGAGCTGGAACAGGCAGGAGAGCAGGAACACAGGAACAGAGCTGGAACAGGCAGGAGAGCAGGAACACAGGAACGGAGCTGGAATAGGCAGGAGGACAGGAACGGAGCTGGAACAGGCAAGCAGGCAGGAACACAGGAACGGAGCTGGAACAGGCAGGAGAGCAGGAACACAGGAATGGAGCTGGAACAGGCAGGAGGACAGGAATGGAGCTGGAACAGGCAAGCAGGCAGGAACACAGGAACGGAGCTGGAACAGGAAGGCAGGAACACAGGAACGGAGCTGGAACAGGCAGGCAGGCAGGACCACAGGAACGGAGCTGGAACAGGAAGGCAGGAACACAGGAACGGAGCTGGAACAGGCAGGCAGGCAGGACCACAGGAACGGAGCTGGAACAGGAAGGCAGGAACACAGGAACGGAGCTGGAACAGGCAGGAGGGCAGGAACGGAGATGGAAAAGTTAGGCAGGAATACAGGAACAGCAGGATCAGCAACCAGCTACTCGATGAGTCGACCTGTTGCCAAGGCAAGGCATGAAGGACTACGGGACTACCCCAACTTCCCTCGTGGAGAAGATGCCGCAGGAAGGCCCCAACAGGGCCCGGGGCGAAACAGAGCAGGTCGTGGTGAGGAACGCAAGCCTGGAGGTAAGGGGGTCACATAGCCCCTCAGTGACAGCATGCACACACACACCCTCCCAGGGAGTGATAGAGACACATCAGAGAACAGCAGGGACAGCAGCAAGGGATGCTGGGATAGCCTCTGCAGCAGTGACAAGCTCCCCCAGCCCCTCAGTGACCACATGCACCCCCCCCCCCTCCTCCCTGGGAGTGAGAGAGACACATCAGAGCACAGCAGGCTGTATGAGAGAGGGTCCTGGAGAGAAAGCAGTGTTGCTTACCTGTAACAGGTGTTCTATCAGGACAGCAGGATGTTAGTCCTCACATATGGGTGAGTACCGAGCTGAGGATGCCCGAGCAAAGCACCAAATGCATTCAAAGACGTGCAACAGGCACAACAACAGGGGTGGAAATTTGGTTCCTGTGGGCCAGCCTGTGGGCTGTGAAAGTATGGAGAGAACTCCAGGTGGCAGCCTTACAAATATCAGCAAGCGGCACCGAATGGAGGTGCGCTACTGATGTCTCCATGGCCCTGACAGTCTGTGCTTTTACACGGTCTTGCAGCGGAATGCCTGCTTGTTGGTAGCAAAAAGAAATACAGTCCCCTAACCAGGAGGAGAGGGCCTGCTTTCCCACAGGATTTCCCAATTTGATGGTATCGAAAGAAACAAACAATTGAGTGGATTTCCTGTGGGTCGACGTGCGGTCTAGATAGAAGGCGAGGGCACGTTTGCAGTCCAAAGAATGCAGAGCCTGTTCTCCTGGGTTTGCATGGGGCCTGGGAAAAAAGGTAGGTAGGATAATAGATTGGCTAATATGAAATTCCGACAATACCTTCGGTAAAAATTTAGGGTGAGTGCGGAGCACTACCCTGTCGTGCAGAATTTTAGTGTACGGCGGATGGGTGACCAATGCCTGCAATTCCCTAACTCTGCGAGCTGACGTGATAGAGAGAAGGAAAACTACTTTCCAAGTGAGATAACGGAGATCACAGGAGTGGAGAGGCTCAAACAGAGGTTCCATGAGCCGCCCCAAAATCACGTTGAGGTCCCAAGCAGGGGCCGGAGGGCGCAGTGGAGGTTTTAAGTGGAGCAAGCCTCTCATAACTAAGGGTTGTGTCAAAATAGGAAAATCCCCAACGCCTTTATGAAACGCGGCTACCACGCTGACATGCACCATGATAGAGGAAGTTTTCAGGCCTGACTCCGACAGGTGCCAGAGATTGTCCAGAAACTTCGCCGTGGAACAGGTGAAGGGGTCTATGGACATTGAAGCGCACCAGGCTTCTGTGAGGAATTGGATCGGATGATCCAAGAGGCCATCGGAAAAGCACTGAAGAGCTTCCAGCCGGTGCCGGTGCTCTTCTTAGGACCTTCATACTAGTAGAAAGAAATGAGACAAAAGACTTCCCAAAGTCCCTACCTTTTCCTCAGCTGGTCTGCAAATATAATTAGCTGGCTTCCTTTCTGTGACATCAAGCATCTGCACACTTTCTGTCTGTAACCCTATTTGCTTGCTTTTTGTAATTAGGAGATGTGAAGTAGAGTATCTTATCTATTAGTACCTATCTGGTGTGTAGTCTATAAAGAATCCCATTGCCTTAGATCAAATCAATAAAAAATAATTACCTGAAACATCTATTATTATATTAATTTATCTCTCCCTGAACTTTACTTTTAAGTATTATGATTTACAAATGACTAACAATTCATTTAAATTATTTCCTGTCGACCAGTATCAAGTCATTCTGTGTAATCCCACTTCCTAATTAGTGGGTTAGTCTATATAGTAAGAATGGAAGGTGGGGTAGGTGGGAGTTAGATGTAAGAACAAGAAAACGCCTCCATACACATCAGGTAATTTATAAGAACCAGTGTGTGGCGAGATTGTACATTCCTAGGGCTGAAGGCGGTCTGAGCCTTATAGAAGTAGATTACACATACAGAGATGCCATCATAAGCCTCCAAGCAGAGTTAACAGCATCCATAACCCCCATAGCCAAAACTGGTCTCCATCCTTAAGCTTGGAGTAGCATTCTGGTGAGCAGAATGAGTGAGGATCCACCACCACACTTGGAGAAAGAAGGAACAGGATTTGCAAAACAAGAAAAAAAAATGTTTTTTTAAGAACCAGACCAACAAAAAAGGAAAAAGGAATTGGCAAAAGCACAAATACAGTGGCATCACAACTCTAATACAATTGTAAAGAATGAATTTTGTTGTGATCACCTGGGACCTTCCTATTCCAACCGAAATAAAGAATAAAGAAAACCAGACATCGTAGTAAAGGATAAAAAAAAATCCCAAATAAACAAAGAAACCCCAAGAACAGCATTCTTAATAGAAGTGCTGGTTCTAAACTAATTTATTTTAAACATTGTTTTCAAACAACACAATGTGTGGAATTGCCTAATTATAAAGCACACAAGAGTTCACATGCGACAATACAATTATTACAGTGCCTAGGAACCCCACTGTTCTTGCCCCCTAGAAATCCCCCTACACATCATCATTACCTCCCTTCCCTCCACTTCCAATAGATCCCCCAGATCACCTGATATTTCGCTCTTTGATTTTGGAAAGAGAGGGTCAGCTTTTCTGTAAGTGCAATGTCTAATAACTTGACTTCCCAAAGAGTAATATTGGGGAATCCTTTCCATTGATGAGCTACTGTAAGATGTGCAGCATGTAACATTAACCCCAACAGCTGTCTGCGTCCCCTCATCTCCCATCGAGTAGACAGAAATAGTGCAGGGTCCACCCGCAATGTCTGAAATAATCTCCCCCACCCGGATCCACATGTGATAAAAGGTCCCCAAAGAACCACAGTCCCTCCAACAGGTTTCCCTAACATTACTAAAGATAGCTTAAAAAGCTGGGGTACAATATATTCTATTCAACAGTTTATATTGCATCTCTTGTAACACCATGTGATACGACGTGAGGCTCTGCATATAGACTTCCATTCTTTGCTCTCCAATGTCGAATTTAGATCCTCATTCCATAGCCTAATAGGGTTAGGAGTGGTTGTCTTTGCACTTAGGGTGGCCTGAAAGGTTTTGTACAAAACAGCTATAAAATGAGACGGAGGTTTCCTACAGCTTAATAAACCCTCTATCCGCTCAGCGTCCTCGATTTCCGGCACGTCTCGTGCTATAGCGGAGATATCTTTCCGTATACAAAAATATAAACATCCGGTCAAAGGGGGAATACCAAAATCTTCCCTCAGTTCTATAAAAATTTTAATTCGACCATCAGCCAAAAACCTCAATCCCACCGATGCCCAAATGTGAATATCAGGGGAGAATTCTAAACTAATTTTATGTACAACCTATGGAAAGAGAAGATCCTTTAGTAGCAAATGATGCAATCACAGACCAAGAAAACCTGATTAAAAGATACAGAAAGGGTTCTAACTGTATTGGTCATCACTGGTCTGATTAAAAATAACTTATAGTCCGACCTGTTGTGAGCCCTTGGGCTGGGGCACGGTTGATGCAGCCTAATAGGTGAACCTACTAGGTCCATGCCAACAGCAGATAGAGTTGCCCTTACTGCAGCTGGAGCTGTATTTATTTATTTATTTATTTATTTATTTAACACTTTTCTATACCGACCTTCATGGTAGAGACCATATCAGGTCGGTTCACATCGAATAGGGGAACTGAACCAAGAACAGTAACCAAAACAAAAGGTTGAACGTGAAAAAGCAAAGTTACATTTAACAGGGAAATTAAACTTGGAGGCATAGACTGCTGGAAGGAAGGAAAGGCTAGAGATAGCGGAGAAATTATTAGTATAAACAGAGCAGTCAGGAGGCTCTGTTTATACTAATAATTTGTATCAGCCCCATTCCCTGTGGGTTGATCCTTTATGTTCCAGGTGCCAGCAGGGCTTAGGCAAGTGTCACTTAAGGAGCGGTCAGAGAGAATCCAGTTACAGGCAATAGTCAGGGCAGGCAATGAACTGATAATATTCAGGTCCAGGCCAAAGGTCAGGGCAGGCAGCAATCCCGACACGCCCCCCCCCCCCCGACACGCCCCTCCATGCAAGCCCCAGGACTTACGCGCGTCCCGGGGCTTGTGCGTGCCGCCGAGCCTATGCAAAACAGGCTTGGCGCGCGCAGGGGGGGTTTGGGGTAGGTTTTCGGGGGGTACCCCTTTCAAAATCTACCCCATTACATCTTTAGTAATGGGGTAGATTTAGTAATGTAAGGGACACCTGTTGGAGGGACTGTGGTTCTTTGGGGACCTTTTATCACATGTGGATCCGGGTGGGGGAGATTATTTCAGACATTGCGGGTGGACCCTGCACTATTTCTGTCTACTCGATGGGAGATGAGGGGACGCAGACAGCTGTTGGGGTTAATGTTACATGCGGCACATCTTACAGTAGCTCATCAATGGAAAGGATTCCCCAATATTACTCTTTGAAGTGCTGAAAAAAAAAGTGCAAAAACTGGAATATAAATCTAAAATAAATAAATACAATCCTATGAACTTCAGAAGAAGGCAGTCCTTGCTACAATGCAAGTATTAAGAAGAGCATTAGCAGCAAACCTGAGATATTGAGATCATATCCAACAGGCCATGGCTTAAATATGAGATTCATAGAGAACAAATCTCATGAGACACCAAAGAATGCTCATGGGAGGTCTTTCCAAGACCATGATGCATTAAACCTATGCATGGAAACCTTGGAGGTATTTAAATATCTCTATCATATTTCCTCTATCTCACCTTTCCTCTATATAGCACCCCCTTGACCTCACGGGGTGTTCCTGGGTCAGGGACCGATCTGGCAGGGGCCCCCCCAGGGCAGACGCCATAGGTCCTCACATTCTAGGCACCTGGTGCCTCCACCTGGGGAAGAAGGGGTCAATGGGTAGGATTCCCCACCCTTCACCCCAGGAAAACAAATGGGACTGTGAAGAAGGCTGGCAGTATGTGCAAATATATAAGGGTTCATTAGACGATATAAGTATATACATTTCTACATGACTATGTACATCGCTAATAGGATGTCAAACAGCTCACTTATCTACTCATGGTTAAGTCTCAGGGCACACAACTTTATACATTTCTACAAGGTAGCAATCCTTTTTCAAACTACAAATGTTAAACAAACTAAATCCCCTGTTATTTTCATCAGATTTTGGTTCAGTCACACAAGAATTAATTTTAACAACCTTAGATTACTGCAATTCTTTATACTTAGAGCTACCCACATCTACCATCCATCCCTTGCAACTTGTCCAAAACGCTACAGCTCGGATTCTGTTTAACTTACCCCGTAGAGGACACATGACACCTGTCCTGCAGCAGCTTCATTGGTTACCGGTATCTTATCGCATCACCTACAAAATTCTTACAATCATCCATAATCTACTATACAGCTCTAACTCACAGGACAAGCAGGATGTTAGTCCTCACAAATGGGTGACATCGAGGATGGAGCCCTGTACGGAAAACTTTTCTGTCAAAGTTTCAACAAGCTTTGACTGACACTGGCACACTGGGTGCACTAAGCATGCCCAGCCTGCAATTATCCCTGTGAGCCACAGGTGTCTCCCTCAGTCTTCTTTTTTCCGCTCTGCAGTCAGCATAGCGGTTGGAGCTCTGTGAGGATTTTTTAACTAATTACCTCATGGAAACACTTAACTTTTCACTTCAAAAAACACTTTTCCCTGCACAGGTCTCCCTCCGCGTACGTTTTTACGACGCTCGGTGAGTACTAATTCTTATTTTTCGGTCGGTTCCTGTCACTATCTTAAGGCTGTTAACTGACTGAAGCCTTCCCTTCCCCCATTTTTCAGTTAGCTTTAAACAGCTTGCGAGTATCTCTGCGACACTCTGCTTGCTTATGCTAGTGGGGTAGGGATTTTTTCCTTAACTTTAGGACCTCTGTAGCTTCAAGTCCTTCGTTCCCTGGTACCCTCACGCAGTCGATACCCTATCGCTACACCGGGACCCTCCTAAACCGCCCTGGGCTTTTATATGTCATCAGCGCCGCTCCCCCCACGGTGCCCTGATGCCTTTATCCATGTTTTTTGCTTTTCAGTGCTACCAGGCTTTTTCCTCCTACGCACTGTTTTTTTCCTTGGGCTTCCTCGGTGCCGTCCCTACCCGGATGCATGCCATTGACGCACACGCTGTTAGTCACTGCCATGCATACTCAGGTTGCCGCCACCGCTGCCTGAGACACTTTTTAACGATCCCAGGGTCACTTCATCGATGCCACCCCCCCTTTTGGGGATGCCATCGATGCCCCATCCTCCCCACCGATGTCCAGCCCTTTTCCATCGGTGGGCATCGGTGCCACATCGATTCGTCGGTGGGCATCGATGCCGGATGGTCCCCATCGGTGGACATCGGTGCCGGATGGTCCCCATCGATGGACATCGGTGCCGGATGGCTTGTCCGTCGATGGCATTGGTGCCGGATGGCCGTCCGTCGATGGCATCGGTGCCAGGTCCTTTTGCATCGATGGACACCGATGCCCAGGTGTTTCATCCATGGGCATCTATGTTAGAATGCATCCATCGAGGGCAGTCGATGCCAGGCTGCTCCCATCGGTGAAATTCGATGCCCAGGTGGGTCCCATCGGTGGGTATCCATGCCGGCTCGATTCCGTGGATGGGCAGTTGATGCCAATGCCAGCCTTATGGCTGGCATCGATGCCCATGCCGATTCCAGGACTGGCGTTGATGCCGGGATGGAATTCATCGACTGGGAGATCCATGCCATCGATTCCATACGTGTCCATATCGATGCCACCGACACACGTGTCTGGGGCACCGATGCCATGTACACTTGGAAATCTGAGTCTGTCCAAATCGATACCGTCAACGTCTGTGGCCCTATAGTTGATGCCCGTGGCCATGCCACAAACGGCATAAATGCCCGCCTCCATGCATCGATGCCCTCGACACCTCCGTTTTCCTTCGGTGTCCTTGACGCCCTATTGATTCGACTTCGACTCAGTCGATGCCGGTATCTTTTTCAATAACGGCAATGTTTTTCGATTATTCGATTCCACATCGTTTCAAAGATACCTATGCCACTGCTGTCAGTGCCCGTCACTGTCATCATTCTCCTGGCCAGTCATCGACGATTTTTCATACCCATTTTGATGATATCCTCGAAGCCCCTTAGGTTGCCTTCAATATCGTCAATACCGACATAGCACCACCACATAATACCCTCGCCTCCTCACATTGCTCCACGCTTTGGGTTCTTTTTTAAGCCCCGTATTAGCTTAAGACACTCCATTGTGTCAGGAGCAGAGCAGGCGTGCTGACAGTTCGTCATCGATCGCCTTCCAGGACGACGAGGGCTTCCATCTCGGCGCTGGGGAAAGACCGGGCCGAGCACCGTGGCACCCATCATCGCCGACATCGTGATCGTCCGCCGCTGACGCCATCCAGCACATCGGTGCCATCCTTCTCCAGGCTGGACAACGCTCGGGCAGAGCGACATCACCACTGCCATCAGCACTGTTCCTACAGTTTTGGCAGTCCTTGGTGATCCAGAACTTCCGGATCCAGGTCCGACAGCTTCTGCATTGGCGTCACGACACATCGAGCCGCTGTGACAAGGGAAGGGAACATGAGTTCCGTTAGGGCTCCTCTGTTCCTGGCGTGCCCCACCGTCAAGTGGTGTGGGACTATGGCCATATGTTACACTTAGCAGTCTAAACGCCACTCACGCCTGGCCTGTCTCCTCTGTACCTGTGCCACCATACCGGGTTTCAGAGCGAGATGGACGTTTACGTCCCCGGCCTTACCCTCGAGGACTCCGGAGACCGTCGGAGTCAACAATCTTCACCGGCTCGTCTTGCGGCGATCCACGTCGGATGGTAAGTACCCGCTTCGGCGGCATTCCCATAGAGTTGTGTTCTCCCATTCGGACCGTGGTTCGAAAAGTTCTGGGTCATGTGCCTTTTAGAACTGTATTAGTGTCACATATCGCTATGTTAGCTATGTTAGCCACAATATCAGGAGAACCCCTCTATCTTCTTGGGATTGCAGCAGGGCTTCTTCTCTTGTCAGTAACAAGTCCCTGTGCTGACCAATGCTCTGACTCTTGGTTCCCTCCCAACCAAGGTCCAGCTGCATTGGCTGATCTGCTAAACATGAGATTCAGCAACCATTGCCCCATGTACAAGTCCACCTTGAGGCCTGGCCACAGGTCTCAGTGTCTCCTTGTACAGCATACAGAAATGCGGGTACCACTTACCGCTCACACACCTGCAGGAGCCTACATGATATCCTCCATTGGGACACCTCCTGGTCTCCCATCTGGTCAGATATCAGAGCGGCCACCCCACCTTGTACCAAAGTCCCGGTACACTCCCCCAGGCGCTATGAAGTGCAGAGGGGAGAAGGGAGGGGGGTTGGGGAGTTTTAATTGCACTATTCTTTCTTTTAACAGAAAATAGTTACTCTCCGCACATCCTGGACCTAAGAAAATCCAACTTTCTTTAGACGTCACAGGTACAATGGTATCTTTGGTTACCATCACTCCATACTGCAGTAAGTACATTATTTTAATGTTTCTATGTGCTTTATGGTGAGTCAACATTACAACCCCAAGCTCTGCCGCTGGCACCAGCTTCGGTAAGTGAACTGTCTCTTGCATCACTGTTGGTGAATGCTGTTTTCTCTGCGGAGTGTAACATCATTCACTTTCCTTGCATAGACTACTGCTAACCACTTTCAGTACATGCAAGGAGCTCTCACTTTTTTCAGGACTCACTATACATTTACTAACTGGGATTACTGTCACTGCCATAAATCCCTTCTGTAACACTTCTGGACACCACAGTCTTAAGACCCTCTTGTCCAGCATGCGCACAGACATTCTGATACATTCGTATCTGTCCCTGTGCATATTTTCCATAACCTCAGCCTTTCAACTTTTCATGGTTGGGCTATGGGGTTTCTTCCCACTATGCATTTTTCTCATAATTCAAAACTGCTATGGGTTATATTCAGTGACATTCTATACTCAATGGACCTAAGTGGTTTCATTGCTTTCGTCCCTGATTCTTATCCCAGTTCGAACTAGGACCTAGTCTCCTTCGACTCATGCTCGCAATTCCTTAGGGTTATAAAGTTTCTCCTGAAAGCTGTCAACCCATTATGCATCTATTGCACTCCAGCATAGTTTCTCATAAACTTCCTGGACGTTGCACCCATGAGTTATGCCCTTATGCCTTCCAATACTGCTTTTGCAACAATTCTTTGTGCATACAGACAGACAGCATAGGGACAATGTGCTTTCCAACTCATAAGCACGCATTACCTCTTAGCTGCTCTGCTAGACAGCTGCGCAGCTCTACCCTTGGCCCTTGTTCACTTCATGCGTCCTTGGGCCACATATCTAAGAGATTTAATGAACGCTCTATCTGACCTTCTCCACGTAGGTTCTATCCTCTCGAATGGTCTCAATTACATGTGTACAGGGCAAATCTTTTAACGCTGAGTTTAACTAAACTTTCCTCGGCGTCTGCATCATTCCATACGATGCACAGGTTCTGCTCCCTGCACATGTTTCCTATGTGTTCCCTTAGATGCCTTTTCTTCCATCAAAGGCCTCTTCAATATATCTCTTCTGCTGCCTCTAGTAGCCAGCATTCTTCTAATGTTGAACTGGGATGGGGTTCAGTATTCTTTTCCCCACTCCCTGACTGAGATCAGTATGCTTTCCCATACTTCTCAATCCATCATATCAGTAACCTTTTATTCTCTCACCAGTCAGTCCCAAATCATAGACTTACTGATGTTCTTAGGTTCTGGTAGCGTCACAAAACCTTCTAAACATAAATCTTGCCGTTTAATATGGCAGGCTTTACCTCCTGACGCTAAAAAAAAAAAAAAAAAGAGGTATTACCCCTTTTACTTTTCCACCATTTTTTCTTACTCCCTCGGATTCTGTTCTCCAGACATCCTCCACATAGTTACACCTTTCTCTTAGGAGGTGTATCGTTTTGGGAGTTGGATTCCCGTTTTCGGTAATCCTCTCTGAGTCGGCTTACCATGGATTATCCACTGATCAAGCCGCCTCTATTTCTCTAATCACGGAATGAACATATATATTCTCCTTATAAGTCTCATACATTCTACGTTTGAGCCTTTCCATTCCTCTCTTCCACAGTTTGGCAAGGGAACTTCTTTCCCTCTTAATGTCATTCCTGCCAGCAGGGTCCGTGAGTTATGCACTCTTTCCATACTCACCTGACTCCGTTCCTCTGCCACTGAGTAGTTCTACGCATTCAACTTTCTATCCTTTTCAGGTAGATGTTGTATCTCCTTTCCTCAGGAAATACTCTATTAATTTTTCCTAACCTCTCTCTCTCGCCCTAGGGAGAGACTGGGTTTTCCACATTCCTGGACAGTAATGCTGCGCTTACATTCTATCTACATTGCACTGCATTCCATGTGAATTCCACTTGACTCTTTCCTTCATGCAAGGGTCAAGCTGCTACTTCCAGTGGCCACACAGACCTAATCCTTCTGATTAAGTGGTCTATATTTCCTTTCCTACCAACAAGCAGACATTTCACTACAACACTGTGGGTATCCACATACTGTTCTGTCCGTCTTAGCCTTAACAGCTTCCCTTTGGTTACTGCTGCTTGTACTTTTTTATCAGGCTGCAGCCTGGAGTCCTCTCCATACCTTCGCAGCCTATTATTGCTTACATTGACTAGCCGGCATGCTCCATGTTTGGCCAGTCCGCCTACTCTTACCTTTTTCAATTCACTACCCAACATCCTTCCACGAACCCATTATGGTGTTGCGGATGCCCTCCGTTCCCATTTCCACCTCAGTCGTTACGCCTTTGCGCATCTGCGGTGTATCTGGTGCATTCCCGGGCATCCTCAGCTCGGTACTCACCCATTTGTGAGGACTACCATCCTGCTTGTCCTGTGAGAAAGCAAATGTTGCTTACCTGATGTAACAGGTGTTCTCACAGGACAGCAGGATGTTAGTCCTCACGAAACCCGCCCGCCACCCCGCGGAGTTGGGTCTGTATACTTTTATTTTAGTTTCGCTTGCGCTTTTAGCTATAAGACGAGACTGAGGGAGACACCTGTGGCTCACAGGGATAATTGCAGGCTGGGCATGCTCAGTGCACCCAGTGTGCCAGTGTCAGTCAAAGCTTGTTGAAACTTTGACAGAAAAGTTTTCCGTACAGGGCTCCATCCTCGATGTCACCCATTTGTGAGGACTAACATCCTGCTGTCCTGTGAGAACACCTGTTACATCAGGTAAGCAACATTTGCTTAACTCAGTCTGACTTTGCTCCCTACTAAGAACATACAAACCTACCAGACAGCTTCGTTCCATGGATAAATTCATTCTAGAAGTACCATCTGTAAAAATCGCAAGTTTGGCATTGACTCGCAAGCGGGCTTTCTCCGTCGCAGGTCCAATTTTGTGGAACTCTATCCCTGAACAAATTCGCCTAACTGCAAATACCAAAGAAGTTAAGAAATCTCTGAAAACCTACCTTTGTACCGCCGCTTATAATATACATTAATCACTAAAATCTATTTCCAATAGGAACCTGTTCACTATACTAGTCTCAAATATCTATACATATATATATGGTTGCATACGATGTGCTGTAAATGTGATGTATTTTTTATGATTGCTTGGTTTGTCTTTTATTTATGAATGTTTTATTGTAAGCTGCTTAGATGGTCAGGCTACTGTCCTATTTGCGGTATATAAAAACTTTTAAATAAATAAATAAATAAATAAATAAATAAAGTTAATATTTGGCAATTTGGGGTTGTTGGCCCCCCTCAGTATTCCCCCCTATAGAATAGAAGGGAATATTGAGCTCCCACTTAATCAAGTGTTATTATTATCCTCCCCTTTTTATCCCAAGTCTCACCCATGTGAAAAGATGCAACTGGGTTGGTGAGTACTGTTGGCCTGGGGGGGGGAGGGGGTCCATTGTATCTAAACCGCTGCCATCTCCTCAGTGCCACTTCCCCTCTGCTGAAAGGTCCGTGCCAACACTGGGGGTCCATGCCCTCCTGGGGACGTGACTCCACCTCCCGATCTGTTGCTGGGTCCACACCCTCCTGCATATCAGTACCCCAAACAGTAGAAGTCAGGGCCTTCTTGGTTGTTGTCTGAATCCAATTCCCCTTTCCCCTGCTGTCGAAGTGGGGAGCAATGTTGCACTTACATTATATGCATCAAGGCTTATTGGTTAAGGTTAGTAATCTCCATGCCTTCTGCTAAGGGTAGTAACTGCTGTACTAGCAAGTTACCCCATGCACAATTTCTTCACTTCCTTTAGGGCTTATCCATAGAAGCAGTCCTGTGCTATTTCTCTTATGCCTGCATCTCTATATGCCAGACCATGGAAGTGGAGGCCCTGAGTTGTCATCTGAATCCAGTTCATCTTTTTCCCCCCCTGCCGTCTTAGCGGGGAGCAATTTTGCAGTTGTATTGAAAGCATCAGAGCATATTGGTTAAGGGTAGTAATGTCCAAGCCTTTTGCTAAGTGTAGTAACCGCTGTACCAACACGTTACCTTCTGCATGCTTTTCTCTTTTCTGTCCTGTATGTAGCCTTTAGAGATCCACAGTATCTATCCCTTGCCCCTTTGAAATTTGTGGCTGTTTCTGTCTTCACCATTCCTCTAGAAGGGAATTCCAGGCATCCATCACCCTCTCCATGAAGAAATATTTCCTGTTTGATCTGAGTTTCATTTGCAAGGGAAAAGTTCAAAGTTCATACAACATAAAAAGGTCTGTATCATATCTCCCCTGCACCGCCTCTCTTACAGGACATATCTATATATATCTTCAGATCCTTCAGCCTCTCCTCGTAGGTCTTCTAAAACAGACCCCACACCATTTTGGTTGCACTTCTCTGGACCACCTCCATCCTGTCTCTATCCTTTTTGAACACAGTACTGTAGGTGAGGCCTCCCCAAGGACCTGTACAAGTGCATTATCACCTCCTTTTCCTTACTGGTTATTCCTCTCTCTATGCAGTCCTGCATTCTTCTGGCTTTAGCTATCTCTTGTACTTTCCTGCCCCATTCTAGCCAGATGAGGTCTCACTCTAATGCACTTTTCTGCTTCCAGATATGTTCTGCAAGTTGGGAGCCTGATGGAAATTATAGAGCTGTGAGAAAGTCCCTAGATTTGTAACTAAATGTCCAAAAGGAACTAAATTAGATCCTTGTCTCATTCACAGTTCTAAAATCTCCATTTGGTTTAAAAAGTCACCAGATCTAGCTACAAAATCTCTAAATTGGCAATACTGAATCAGCCTCTGCCCTCAGAGTAAAGTTTCCCCGCCTCCTGTGTGATGTCATCTTTGTGAGCCCTCAGAATACCACTACACCTCGTCTGTGATGTCATCAGCATGTGTCCAAACTGTAAAGCGCCCTCCTCAGTGATGTCATCATTCTGTGCCCTCAGTGAAAGCACTGGGTAGGATGTGGGGGGCGCAGCTGTTCTGTAAGTTTGATAGGTTTCAGATTCAGGAAAAGAGAGAGGAAGATTCCCTCCCCTCTACAGCTGTGCAGCTCTGATGCTTTGAGATTCAGATTCAGGAAACGAGAGACTTCCTCCCCTGCCAGGCTCTGCAGCTCTGAGTCTGACACCCCCTCCCCACATACAGCAAGAGGCAAACACTCGGCTCTTCCGCAGCCCGAGAAAGAGTCCCCAATTCATTTCTAATCCTGAAGGCAGCAAAATCAGGGAGGAAAATGCCTGCAGGCGCTTCTGCTCAGGTAGGAGATTGCCCCCAACTTCCTGCCCTCTCTATATAAACACTAAGAACATAAGAAATGTGAGGCTAGGTCAGAGCAATGCTTCTTCCAGCCCTGTCTCTCACAGGGGCAGGTCCAGCTCATCTGGATGAATCGGGCAAATCCCAATACAAAAGTCTGCTGTCCACAAGAAAATAGACTTTGGCTTCTCCTTCTCTTATCTATTTGGCTAATAAGTATGTATGGACCGGTCCCACAATCTGTCCTTTTTCCTCATCCATCATTTCACCCAACTCTCCCCCTTCAAGCTCTCTCTCAGCCAGCCAGTCTCTCCTCCCTCATTAATCTCCTTCCTCTCCTCTTTCCTTCCTGCTCATTCTCCCTATCCTGCAGTATAGCCTTCTTTTCATTTTCTTCTCCAGCTCCACAGTAAGTCCTCCCTGCTTTACTTGCTGCTGCTATCAGCCTCCTGTGCCCCCATCAGTTCAGCCAAAACCATGTGGCTTTGGTTATTGTACATCACTGCCAGAATTAGCTGGTAGATTCAAGCAGGAGGTACTGGTGACAATAAGGATGAGCTGCAGAATTGTTCGGCCTTCTTTAGTGTTCTGACATATCAGCTCTATGTTTAGCCTGCGCTGCCTTCAGCGCTTTAGTCAAATTCAAGATATCTGCATTGCAGATTTCTTTTAACCCGAGTGACATAAGCCATTGTATGCTCGTGCATTACTGCTTTACCTGCTTCCCTCACCAAGGGGCCGACATAATACAGTGCACTTAGCATGGCAATAAGGGGATTAGCGCCTCTACAACGCACATCCAACGCGGAGTGAAACTAATAGTGCTCATCACATGTGAATGCATGTAAATGAGGCTATTAGCTATTCACTCCCAATGCAAAAAAAAAGTGCGTCTAGGATGCACATTTTACCGATCAGAAATTAATGCCCGCCCGGAGCAGGCGTTAATTGCTGAGCGCTCCTAAAACTAGTATAGAAAAGCAGAAAAAACTGCTCAGTTGACAAGCCTCTGGTTTCTGAACCCCTAGCACATCCATGGGTTAGGAAAACAGATGCTGATAAATTCAGCATCCATTTTCCAAACCTGACTGCCTGCATTGTAAGGAGTGAATAAATCAATATTAAAATGTCAGGCACTTAATATTAATTTATTCACTCCTCTTATTGCCCATCGGTCCATTTCACTGACATGTGACAGTGAAGGAATCAATGGGCAATAAGTGAAGGAGTGAATAAATTAATATTAAGTGCCAAACACTTTAATATTGATTTATACATTCCTTAGATGCCGGTAGTCAGGTTCGGAGAATGCCGCCGAATTTATCAGCATCCGTTTTCCTAACCTGTGCATGTGGGCTGGTTAGGAAAACGGATGCTGGTAAATTCAGCGTCCATTTTCTTTACCGGCGGAAAGCCCCCGACAGTGTACCTCTCGGGTGCATGCTGTCAAGAAGGCGCTAGGGGTGCGCAATCGCCCCTAGCGCCTCCTCAACAGCGCGAGACCTAATTTAAATATTGCACCGCGCTGCCAGGAGAGGTGCCTGGGGATATGTTAAGAAAGCGGGCGCTGAACACTCACGGGTAGATTTTCAAAGGGGTACGCGCGTAGGAAAACCGTGTTTCTGTAAACTGAGAAAACGTAACAGATTTCAATATCTTCTGCCTGGTAATAGAAGGTTTAATATGATCTTGAGCAAATGTCTTTATCATTTTGAATTTATTTTGAAGTATCTCATCAGGCCCCTTTCTTTTTGAAAGGCTTTATAAGAAGGGAAAAAAATATATCTGGTAGCGTCGGGTCTCTTTGTTCTTGGATGATGAGATCTTGAGATTGTAAGTACTTACATCAGCCCTTCCATCTTCCGTTCCTTCATGTTTGCTGTATTTGACGAATGCACACTTGAGAGAAGAATATAATAATTTTTAAGAGTGGCATACGTTAATGTCAATCTGTTTATCTTTTCCATCCAATCTAATCGTTAGGGTCTTGCTAAACTAATGTTCTAGCTCAATAAGTTCTTCTTACGATGGCCATCCATCTTTCAACCATTCAGAGATGGGATCGCATGCTAGGTGCTCAACAGCATTGGTGGTATAGTGGTGAGCATGGCTGCCTTCCAAGCAGTTGACCTGGGTTCGATTCCCAGCCAATGCATCCGTTTAGACCTAAAAACACAGTTTTAATAGAAGTCATCCTTTGCCATCAATTCTTTACCTGTGTTACTTACAAAGAATTTGTGAAGATTCTAAGAGTGAGAGAGAGAGAGAGAGTGTTTTATAAATGAAAGTTGGCTTTTCTCTTTTTCTTTCCTTTCTTTATTCTGTGCTCCTCTTTTCCTTCCACAAGAACATTAGATATGCCATACTGGGTCAGACCAAGGTTCCATCAATCCCACTATCCAGTTGCCAAAGTGGCCAATCCAAGACACAAGTACCTGGCAAGTTATTTGTCCTAAGTGACACACTGCTGCTCTGATTAACAAATAAAGGTACCTAATCAAATCAATCACACCACCTTAACACTTCTATTAGACAGACTGAGTGACTGAGTGATTCATTGTACTTACCCTATGGTTTTTCGAATGACATTGCCATGTCTGTCTCCTCCAAAGTATCAGTTCGGGCATTCGAAGGGTCATTTTCCCTTGGAGTGTGGGGTAGCATGGCCGAGCGGTCTAAGGCGCTGGATTAAGGTTCCAGTCTCTTCGGGGGCGTGGGTTCGAATCCCACTGCTGCCATTCTCACCCTTTTAAGAACACTTTGATTATTTATTTATTTAAAATCTTTTCTAAACCGTGGCTAAGATATACACCATCGCAACGGTTAAAGGTTCGCTTACAGTATAACATAAAAGGGGCACAATAGTTGGGTAGTGTAAGTTTTGTCTAGGTGTACCATCGGTACTGTACATCGGTAATATTTATGTTTGTTATGAGCTTTAATAAAGTAATGTCATGTATGTTGTGAGATTATTGCTGTGTGCTTGTGGGGTTTTTTTGCATGTTCCTGTATGTTCTCTATTCTCCGGTCTCTTTAGAAAAGGCTTGTTTAAAGAGCCATGTTTTTAAGTTTTTCTTAAAGGTTTTGAGATCGCTTTGTGGTCTGATCTCAGGAGGCATTGTGTTCCATAATATGGGGCCTGCTAATGAGAAGGCCCTTTCTCTTACTTGTGATAGTTTTGCTGTCCTTACTGAGGGAATGGTTAGAAGTGCTTTATTTGCTGAGCGAAGGTTTCTTTGTGGAATGTGTACTCGTAATGCTGTGTTTAGCCAGTCTGCTTCTTTATCATGTATTAGTTTATATATGGTACATAATACTTTGTATTTAATCCTGTATTCAATGGGTAGCCAGTGTAATTTTGTCAAGTTTTCAGTTATATGGTCCCTTTTTCTTTTTCTGGTCAGTATTCTAGCTGCTGTGTTTTGTAATATTTGAAGTGGTCTTAATGTTGAATTCGGGAGTCCTAGTAAACGTGCATTGCAGTTGGGAGGGTTAAGCCGTCCTGTTGACAAAGGGGCACGGGGTGACCGCCAAAGTTGCTCGTGCACCACAAAACTTCCTGCCGCTGTGGGACCGATCCTCTCGGCTGCCTCCCTTGCCCGATATCATCCACCGAGGCAGGGCCCGAAATGTCCCCCGTCCCCCGCTATCACGCGTCACCCTGAGCCGGCCTTTCGTGATGATGTCCGGCTGGGGGAGACAGGCCCTCACTAACTCGCCATGCAAAACAAAGTTCCACTTCTGGTGTCACCTCAGTAACACAGACGCACAGACACCTTTCACTGCCAGAAACTTTGGCGACTCCCATAAAAGCCTGCAAAAAAGACACTCAGAACCTATACGGCAAACACACTAACTCCCAAAACCGAAGCAGCAGCGACCGTACCTGGGAAGGGACTGGACAAGCCAAACTCATCCCTCCTGAAACCCTAATCCACACCTCCTATTGGAAAATCGGGACATGCCAGACATATAAAACGGAAACCTTCATTGAAACATGACTGGTGTCAAAAAGGAGAAAATTCTAAACAAATGAATTAAAAACAAAATCCCAATAGGGACCAGATCCGTTTAAAGAAAGAGAGAAAAAAAAAAAAGCTTGACTAGTACCTACTTTTCATCTCCCTCCCTAAGCTGGATTCAAACTTACGGCCCCTGGCACTCAGAGGACCAAGCCCTCACTGACCCAGCCACCAGCAGGCAGATAGAGAGAGTTAAAAAAAAAAAAGTGCTGAGCCTTACCGACTAGAAAATATGGACCCTCAAACTAGGAAAACAGAGGACAGTGGCTGAAAGGAAATGCCAGACCAGCCTGATGTGCATGCACTGGGAAAAAGCAAACGAAATGCATTGCCTCCCGAACTGAGCAAAATGCAAAGACAGAAGAAATGCACGTTCGCAGAGGAGACCTACGATCCTCTCTAAAAACTGCAAAGAAAACATTTTCAACCTTTTGTTTGTCATTAGTGAGATTTGATACTATGGAAAATAGGGTTCTAGGGTTGTTAGCACATTTTTCTATTTTATTGCTATAGTATTCTTTTTTAACATTGAGGATTGTTTGTTTGTAAAAAGCTAGCTTATTATTATTATTATTTTAATTCATCACTCACCCCTTCGGTGTTCCCTTTCTGGGCACTGCTGCTTCTTGCCTTGCCTTGTAATGAGTGCTCTTTGCAAAGAGGAGATAATATATATATATATATATATATATATATATATATATATAATCTCCTCTTTGCAAAGAGCACTCATTACAATATATATATATATATATATATATATATATATGGGCTGAATATATATATATATATATATATATATATATATATATATATATATATATATATTGTAATGAGTGCTCTTTGCAAAGAGGAGATAATATATATATATATATATATATATATATATATATATATATATATAATCTCCTCCTCCTATTATCGAGGCTGGATTATTTTTTAATCTCTAGAGGCTGTTCCCAAGGGTTCAGGAGTCCTCACTAGAAATATTTCAGTCTCTGATCATGCCCCTGTTTCATTTGGGTTAGACTTGGGAGATGAGCTCAGAATTAATCCATGATGATTTTTTTCATCTATATCTAAAAGACAAATGGGCTGAATATATATATATATATATATATATATATATATATATTCAGCCCATTTATATATATATATATTCAGCCCATTTATATATATATATATTCAGCCCATATATATATATTCAGCCCATATATATATATATATATTCAGCCCATTTGTCTTTTAGATATAGATGAAAAAAATCATCATGGATTAATTCTGAGCTCATCTCCCAAGTCTAACCCAAATGAAACAGGGGCATGATCAGAGACTGAAATATTTCTAGTGAGGACTCCTGAACCCTTGGGAACAGCCTCTAGAGATTAAAAAATAATCCAGCCTCGATAATAGGAGGAGGAGATAATATATATATATATATATATATATATATATATATATATATATATATATTTCGTCCCGGCGACGCAGCGTTAGGAGGGAGGGCCTGCGCGATCGGCGCCGAGGACCCACCGGGGTAAGGCCTAGCATTCTTGCACTCCTACCCCAGGCAGGTCCCCTCGCCGACCACGAGGCCAGTTGGGCCTTTCCGACCTCGCCCGCAGCCGGATCGCCGTCCTCTTCGGGCCGACGCCCCGCCTCCACCGGACCCCGACCAATTAAAAGAAGGGACAGCCGGCCTATCAAGGCAGCCCGCGCTGGGCTTTAAAACACCCGCGGAAGCGAAGCTACCCCCTTTTCGTCCCGGCGACGCAGCGTTAGGAGGGAGGGCCTGCGCGATCGGCGCCGAGGACCCACCGGGGTAAGGCCTAGCATTCTTGCACTCCTACCCCAGGCAGGTCCCCTCGCCGACCACGAGGCCAGTTGGGCCTTTCCGACCTCGCCCGCAGCCGGATCGCCGTCCTCTTCGGGCCGACGCCCCGCCTCCACCGGACCCCGACCAATTAAAAGAAGGGACAGCCGGCCTATCAAGGCAGCCCGCGCTGGGCTTTAAAAGACCTGCTAATCTAGGCGTCACGCGCCGAGCGTCACGCGCCGAAGGAGCGCGACAAAGGGGCCTGCCCCTTTGAGCGCCCCTTCGAGCAATCCCTTCAGACAGCCCCAAAGCACTGTAACTTGTTTCCTATAATATGCGGCCACATATAAATGGACGTTGAGTACGGCAACATCTTTCCACCCACCTCATCACGCTTCCCACATCCGGAAAGGACAGCAAAGTTCACCGTACACCTCTGATCAAGCAAGACAAGGCTAAGCAGCACGAATGGTATTGTAGTCTGCTAGTTCTCAACGGATAAAAGTATCGACTATCTAGGTTTTGACTGTATAATCCACCTTATTAATTAGCAGTCAGTAGTATGCCTGATACCTGTATGTTGTTTGTATGTTGTTTGAATGCACTTGCTCTGTCACTTGGATTGTACCCTGCTTGTGCTGCAATTATACTTCACTTCCCACTCTTTCCTGACTCTAATACCTCAAGACACGTGCAGGACACAATGCCTCCTTTAATCACCAACTGCTCTGTTGCCTTCCAACCAGAACACCACTCTAATCAGCCATTCTCATTCACACACCTGACCTCAAAACACAAGATCTCTCTCAACAAAAGAAGGCTGATCCCCATAAAGACACTCACACGCTCTCAAGCAATTAGTATCTCACTCATTTCCATTATCCTTTTCAACGCACAATCACTAACAAAGAAAACTCATATACTACATGACTTTCTAACTGATTCGAAACCAGAAATATGCGCTGTCACTGAAACCTGGTTCAAACAGCATGACACACCACTCATCAACCAATTACCCTTAGATACTTACGATGTTTTCTCAATCCCTAGGAAAAAGAAGAGAGGAGGCGGCATCCTCTTAGCTGTTAAAAAGGACTTACAACTATTGGCCCAAAAATGCGATCTTCCAATTCAATACGAAATTGGATTTTTCAAATCCAACACACTTCAGCTCTGTCTCATTTATACCTCCCCAGGGCTTCTAGAGAAAGACTCATCCCCACTCATTGAATTTATTGCAAACTCACTATCCCATGATATACCTACGATCCTCCTAGGTGACTTTAATTTACACGTTGATACCTCCCCACAATCCCCGGCCTGCGAAGCTTTCATATCATCCCTTGAAGCTATGGGTTTCCATCAAATTGTGAACTCTCCCACACACAAAGCTGGCCACACACTTGATCTGATTTTTATTAACTCCCCCATCAACATCAGCAATCCACCCTCTTGCACAGCAGTTCCCTGGTCAGATCATTACTTGATCCAGACTAAACTTATTCTTCCTCAAAGTTCTACCACCGTACCACGACAGCCATTATCTTTTAAATTTCGTAAAGCCTGCTCCACTGATACCATCTCACAAGCATGCGCTGAATTAGAAAAAAAAATTGACCTCTCTTCCCCAGAAAACGCCTTCTCCACCTGGGTCAACATTACTCTCTCCATTGCCAATGAGCATTGCCCACAAATAACAAAAACTGTAAACCTGAACCACAGAAATAGAAAACCCTGGTACAATCCGTACCTCAGAAATCTTAAAACACAACTTAGAGCTGCTGAAAGATCCTGGCGCAAACAACAATCCCCCTCTAATAAAACAATCTACTACCAACGCATGCATGAATATAGAAATTCCATCATTCACACCAAACGTGAATACTACGCCAAAAAAATACATGGCTTGCAATACAATCCCAAGGCCCTTTTCTCTATGGTAGCTGAACTCACCTCTCCCTCCCACACACAACAAATTTCTAACTCTTCAAAAAATCGCTGCAATGAATTAGCCCAATTTTTTAAAAATAAAGTCTCCGCCATCACAACGCAATTCTCTAATAATAACTTAAATATTTGCCTACCGACTTTTAGCGCTTCAGTCTCCCTCTCCTCGTTCGACTCTTCTTCCTCCCTCGAAGTAGAAAACATCCTTAAAAGGATGAAACCCTCATCGCATCCCTCTGAAACTATTCCTTCGAAACTCCTGCTTTCAATACCCAAAGTAATTGCCAAACCTCTATCGAATATCCTGAACTGCTCACTAGAACATGGCTCAGTCCCAAATTTCCTAAAACAAGCAGTAGTGAAACCACTACTCAAAAAACCCAATCTCGACCCCGCTACCTTGTCTAACTACAGACCTGTTTCTAACCTCCCCTTCCTAGCTAAAATCCTTGAGAAACTAGTCAACTCTCGTCTTTCTGATCACCTTGAACTAAACAATATCCTCCCTCCCACACTACATGGTTTCAGGAAACATCTCAGTACTGAAACCTTACTGCTCTCCCTGCATGATACTCTCATCAGAGGGACTGACTCAGGTTCCTCTTATCTGGTTGCCATGCTTGACATCTCGGCTGCGTTCGACACAGTCAACCACGATGTCCTCCTTAACATCCTCAGGAGTATTGGGATCTCCGGCAATGCCCTCTCCTGGATACAATCATATCTCCAAAATCGCTTCTTCACTGTCTTTGTGGATAATAAAGAATCTGACCCCATTAGTCTGCCTCAGGGTGTTCCCCAAGGCTCCTCCCTCTCTTCTACCCTCTTCAATATATACATGCTTCCTCTCACCACCCTGCTCACCAACCTGCACATCAAGCATTTCATTTATGCTGACGATGTGCAAATCATTTTCCCATTTTCCGACTCCCTCCAAACTGCCCTACATAACTGGGAATCCTGCCTTTCCTCCATCACCCAACTTCTTAATGACATGCATCTAGCTTTAAATCCCAAAAAAACTGAACTTTTAATTATATCTAACAAGCAACCTCTTCCAGACATTCCACCTACACACTCATCCTCCTCTTTCCCCACACAGGTTCGCAATTTAGGTGTACTTATAGATAATCACCTGACTTGTAAATCATTCATTAACTCTATCATTAAGGAATGTTATTATAAGCTTCAAACAATAAAAAAACTCAGACCTCTTCTCCATTTCATGGATTTCCGTACTGTACTTCAGTCTATTATTCTATCCAAAATAGACTATTGTAACGCACTTCTCCTTGGCATCCCCGCTTCACACACCAAGCCTTTACAACTTTTACAAAATGCTGCCGCTCGTATTCTATCAAACTCCAAAAAGAAGGACCATATCACCCCCATACTCATCTCTCTACACTGGCTCCCTATACACTCCCGAATTCTTTATAAAGCACTCTCCATCATCCACAAAAGTCTGCTACACTCCAATCTCAATTGGATCAACCCTCCACTCACCCCTCGCACCTCCAACAGACCCACCCGCACAGCTCTCCTAGGAACCCTACATTCCCAACCCATTAAAGCTTTCAAACTCTCCTCCACCATAAGCAGAGCCTTCTCTCTAGCCGGTCCCACTATCTGGAACTCCTTACCTCATGACATCCGCATGGAGTCATATACACCCACTTTCAAAAAAAAACTAAAGACCTGGCTCTTCCAGCAAGCCTACCCTACGTCACCCCCCATCACATAAACTCCTTCCGAAATGGATAACCCCAATCCACATTTGTGAACTCGGCCTGAACATTGGATTACGAAATGCCTCTGATTTTGGTACCTTGAAATGTTATAATTTTATGTTTATAGTTATTTATATATATATATATATATACATATATATAGGTTATAGTATGTAAATCAATACCCCCCTCCAATGTATTTCTTCCTTGGTTTTTGTTAAGGGCTATGCCCTAAAGTTAACTGTATTTATCTGTTCCTTGTAAGGGCTTCGCCCATAAAGTTCATGTTTTACTGTGAACCGATGCGATGTGCAAACGGACATCGGTATATAAGAGACATTAAATAAATAAATATATATATATATATATATATATATATATATATATATATATATATATATATATTATCTCCTCTTTGCAAAGAGCACTCATTACAATATATATATATATATATATATGGCGACAGTTTTTTACTTCACTGTACACCGGTGTGATATGTATTTTATACAGGAACGTCGGTTTATAAAAACTAAAAATAAATAAATAAATATATATATATATATATATATATATATATATATATATATATATATATATATATATATATATATATATATATATATATTCAGCCCATATATATATATATATATATATATATATATATATATATATATTGTAATGAGTGCTCTTTGCAAAGAGGAGATTATATATATATATATATATATATATATATATATATATATATATATTATCTCCTCCTCCTATTATCGAGGCTGGATTATTTTTTAATCTCTAGAGGCTGTTCCCAAGGGTTCAGGAGTCCTCACTAGAAATATTTCAGTCTCTGATCATGCCCCTGTTTCATATATATATATATATATATATATATATATATATATATATTCAGCCCATTTGTCTTTTAGATATAGATGAAAAAAATCATCATGGATTAATTCTGAGCTCATCTCCCAAGTCTAACCCAAATGAAACAGGGGCATGATCAGAGACTGAAATATTTCTAGTGAGGACTCCTGAACCCTTGGGAACAGCCTCTAGAGATTAAAAAATAATCCAGCCTCGAATAAAGTAAAATCTTGCTCCCCAGGGTTTCTCCAGATGTCTATTAACCCCGATTCCCTACAGAGAACATTGACTCTTTTACTCTCGTCTCCCTTTTTGGTTCTTTTACAGATTTACAATCACTCCTCATATATCTGGCACTATGTTAAGCTTACTGAGGAATTTAGATAGGGTAAGACCATCTAGTTATGGTCTTACCCTACAGAAAGTGGAGAGCTAGTGTGAACATAAGAATTGCCATACTGGGTCAGACCAAGGGTCCATCAAGCCCAGTATCCTGTTTCCAACAGTGGACAATCCAAGTCACAAGTACCCAAACATTAGATAGATCACAAGCTACTATTGCTTATTAATTACTGTAATAGCAGTTTATGGATTTTAATCTCTAGGAACTAATCCAAACCTTTTTTAAACTCAGTAACACTAACTGCTGAAACCACATCCCCTGGCAATGAATTCCAGAGCTTAACTATGTGCTGAGTGAAAAAGAATTTTCTTCAATTTGTTTCATAGGAGCCACTTGCTAACTTCATGGAGTGCTCCCTGTTCCTGCGAGTAAATAACTGATTTACATTAACTTGTTCAAGTCCTTTCTTGTTTTTCGAGAAATTATAGCTAAGCTAAGCAATAAGTTCTTTACTGCATTTGGTAATGACACAATACTTAGATTAAGAAATAGAAGTGCAGCCCGAGTGACCCATATCATTTAACTGGACAAACAACATTTCTTCACTTTTATATATCTCCCTTTGCCTACCTTCACTCATTCTCTCATTCACTCCTTCAATCCAACCAGGCATACAGACAGTCATTTTCCCCCATGTGCTCCAAGGGACCACTCCCCCCAGACTCTTCTCTTCTCTCTGGGGTGTGCCCAAAACATCTCCTTGTATTAAAATATTTTGATTGTGTGATAAACAGTACATTTGTTACTTATTCAAAGCTTGCTGTATGAACTCAAAGCGGTAGCCTGACAGATTAAGACTTAGGGGGTCATTTACTAAAGGGTTTCTCCCATTTTGTGTCTATGGGAAAACTGCTTAGTAAATAACTGCCTTAGCATCTTCTTTCACTTCAGTGGGATCCCATTCGGATGAAATCCAAAAATAGCCAAGAAACATCAGGTTTCCATCCACAAGCTCTTTATTATCCCTGACACCTTATGAGGCATGCATGTGACATCAGGTTATTTAGAGCTCAAAAACAAGTGAAGCTCATCAAAAGGTTAATGAAATAGTGACTCTCCAGTGTCCACTCTGGAACGTAAACTCATGGGCAGCCATATCTGCGGGGTATCAGCAAGAATTAAACTCATTGACGGAAACACCGCCTTGTATGAACTTCTAAACTGCGCTCTACTTTGGCTACTGTATCCTTAGAATAAAATTCTCCCATTAGTCAGAGATTCTCTAGGCATTAGGACCTTTGCTGCCATTGATTCAGGTACTGAGCTTGGCGGTGGCTGCAGGGGCCCCCTCCGGGATCCCCAGAGCAGCCAAAAATGCTGTTGCCTCTGCTTTTGTTGTGAAAAACAAAACTCTGTTATGTTGTTCCTGGAGCTTAGAAGGGAAGAGCAGGGAAAATCTAATGCCCCTCCGATGTAGTTCTCTGCGTGATGGTGCCATTTCTCTTCTCTGTGCTGAGAAGTCATTATAAAGCAAAATTTTACTGCCCAGATATTCCACCTGCTCCTATGATGGTAAGCACTAAGGAGTTTTGTTTTATGGGAATGTCACGGTTGGACTGTAGTGGTATTATTACATCACAGAATAACACTACACAAATATAATTAAGATAGTTTACTTGATAAAAAATATAGTGAAAAAGCCAATTCATATAGCATTATAATGCAAATATAATACAAATAGCATTAGCATATATATAATACAGATACTTTCCCTTATAGATCCTCATTGTGAGTCTAATGTACCCTTTAAGCCTGAGGAACACAGTGGTGCACTCTCTCACAGTGATTGTGGTCTTCCAGTGTTTCCAAGCCCAAATCTCAGGGAGACATTGCTCAACAAATTTATAGAGCTCTTCCTCCCTCATTGATTCAGACAGACTCATTATTTTAATATTATTGTCATGCTGGCTGAGGTGAGGGAACACCTCCTCAGGAGCAAGGCAGGACTGCAGGGCTGGACTGGGGTTTATCTTCTGTCTAGCCAGCGTCCTCCCCTGCAGGTTGAGCCCTTGGGTTCTGGGGTCAGTAGAGCTTGAATTCGGCTGCAGAAAATCATGCTTTAAGACAAGGGAAGATGGACAGGCTAGGTAAGGCTAGATAAGCTGGACGAGGCTGGGCATATACAGGCTGGAACTGAGGACTGGATACAGGTGCAGGATGGTAGCAGAATACTGAGCAGAGGCTGGAGCTGGATACAGAGGCTGGAGCTGGATACAGAAACAGGCTGGGCAAGATACTGAACAGGGACTGGGACTAGATACAGAAACAGGCTGGGCAGGATACTGAGCTGGGGAGAATTGCTGGGCCAGAGGCAGCATGGATTCATCAGGGGAAGATCCTGTCAGACAAATCTGATTGACTTTTTTGACTGGGTGACTAGGGAATTGGATTTCAGCAACGCTTTTGATATGGTCCTGCACAGGAGGCTGGTGAATAAAATGAGAAGCTTAGGAGTGAGTGCCGAGGTGGTGGCCTGGATTGCAAACTGATTGATGGACAGAAGACAATGTGTGATGGGAAATGGAACTTACTCTGAAGAGAGAGCGGTGTTAAGCTGGAGTTCCTCAAGGATCGGTGTTGGGACCAGTCCTGTTCAATATCTATGTGAGTGACTTAGCGGACGAGATAGAAGGTAAGGTTTGTCTTTTTGTGGATGACACTAAAGTCTGCAGCAGAGTGGACACGCCGGAAGGAATGGAGAGAATGAGACGGCATTTAAGGAAGCTGGAAGAATGGCCGAAGATATGGCAGCTGAGATTCAATGCCAAGAAGTGCAGAGTCATGCATATGGGGTGTGGAAATCCAAAAGAACTGTACTCGATGGGGGGTGAAGGGCTGATGTCCACAGAGCAGGAGAGAGACCATGGGGTGATAGTGTCTAACGATCTGAAATCTGGGAAACAATGTGACAAGGCAATAGCTAAAGCCAGAAGAATGCTGGACTGCATAGAGAGAGGAAAATTGAGTAAGAAAAGGGAAGTGATTATCCCCTTGTACAGGTCCTTGGTGAAGCCTCACCTGGAGTACTCAGCTCCGTTCTGGAGTCCGTATCTCCGAAGGGACAGAGACAGGATGGAGGCGGTCCAGAAAAGGGCGACCAAAAAGGTGGATGTCTTTATCGAATGACTTATGAGGAGAGATTGAAGAGTCTAAATATGAACACCCTGGAGGAAAGGAGGAACAGAGGTGATATGATACAGACTTTCAGATACTTGAAAGGTTTTAATGATCCAAAGACAACAACAAACCTTTTCCGTCGGAAAAAAATCAGCAGAACCAGGGGTCACGAGTTGAAGCTGCAGGGAGGAAGATTTAGAACCAATGTCAGGAGGTATTTTTTCACGGAGAAGGTGGTGGATGCCTGGAACGCCCTTCTGGAGAAAGTGGTGAAGACCAAAACTGTGAAGGACTTCAAAGGGGCATGGGATAAACACTATAGATCCATAAAGTCTAGAGGATGTGAATGTTGAGAGGATGGCTTGCGGGAAAGACGGCTACTACCTGGAGATAATACGCTTATTCAATAAACATACACATGGTTAATGCGACTCCGACTTTGCTCTGTGCTTCAACGACAAGAGGAAATGTGGAAAAAAGGATTTGCATTCACAAAAAAGCGGGGAGTAGCTTGCTTGTTACGGTGGTTACTACCCCAAACCAAATAAGCCTGATACTTCACTTGCAATGCATATCCAGCACAGCTCACTGCTTCAATGACAGGGGGAATGAAGAAAACAGGATTTTATATTCAGACAACAACCAACAAGGACTGAATTACATAATCTGAGAAAACAAATAAGTATGGGTGTAGCTTGCTTGTTATGGCAGTTACTACCCCAAACCAAATAAGCCTGATACTTCACTTTCAATGCATATCCAGCGTAGCTCACTGCTTCAACAGCAGGGGAGAATGAAGAAAAGAGGAATTTATATTCAGACAACAACCAACAAGGACTGAATTGCACAGGCTAGGTAAATAAATAAGCGTGGGAGTAGCTTGCTTATTACGACAGTTACTACCCCTAACCAATTAATCTAGATATTTCACTTAGATGCAGTTCCAGCACTGCTCTCTATATTAAAGGCGGGGGTGGAAGGGAAATAGAACCAAAAGGTTACTAAGGGCCAAGAGTAACAGATAAGTATGAGAGAAAAAAAAAAGTGTGAAAGCTTGCTGGGCAGACTGGATGGGCTATTTGGTCTTCTTCTGCCGTCATTTCTATGTTTCTAAGATCTGGATGCAGACATAGCATGGGCAGGATAGCAGGCAGGAACTGACAGTAGATACAGACTGGGGCAAGAGAAGGCAATGGCAAGCCAGGGAATGGATACTAGGAACTGATCTGGGCAGGGCACAACAAGACCAGACAAGGACTAGACAAAGACAGCACATAAGAGAGAACATTGAGGACTAAAGACAGCAATGCGAAGGCCCATGGGCTGCTAGGCAAAAGGCTGGAGGCCATTATGAAAGGAGTGGCCTGGATAGGTCGCAAGGCAAGGTACAAGGCCTGGAGGCCACGAGGCAAGGAAAGGTACAAGGCCTGGAGGCCACGAGGCAAGGAAAGGCTTGAGAGGCCATACAGCAAGGTACAAGGTAAGAACTGGCTCGGATGCCACAAGGCAAGGTACAAGGTAGGAGCAGCCAGGTCAGAGAGCCAAGGGTGACTCCGTGAAGAGGCATGGATGGACTGGACAGACTGGCTTAAGTAGTGCAGGAACTGCTGAGTCAGGGGGTCAGTGATGAGGTCACTCAGGTAGCTGGGAGCAGTGCTCGCTGGAGCCTCTGCTGGTGGGAAGGCGTCATTGCAGGTAGAACCAGGACACAGTGAGGCTGCACAGCAGTGAAACCGTGACAATTATTTCTCCTATTTATATTTTCCTGATCTTTGATGATGTCTAGGAGAGTGGCATTTTCTTTCCTAGAGCTCAGTAATATGCTATTTGACCTCCCCAAACCTGTCATCTTGCACCGGTATGCACTGCTCCGCATTGCCCAGCCTTTTCATGTGACCTTCCAGGCACCTTTTTATTTCTTCCATGGTGGCTTCAGTTTTTATTAATCTTTCATCCAGCACCGTTGTTAAACTGTTTGAGATTTGCTGGAGCGCGTCCTCTGAAATGTTTGTGAGGGTCTTATCACCACCGTCGATCGCCGCCAGCTTCTTTTCCGTAGCTTTCTTCTCGCAGCTGTAATGAGGCATTTTTATACTCATAACTGCACTCAAATCATATCATCGACCGTTTGTTTTGTCCCCGCGCTAGGTAGGAAGCACCACATACTTGGGAACACTCATTTTGGGAGACAAAAAGAGAGAAGATTTTTGATTGTACGAGGGGACGGGTTGGAGCTCTTTCCCCCGACATCCGATCAGATGCGAGCTATAACCGGGAGTCCAGGAGCCTGGTTCTTCTTCCAGGCATTAAACCTTTCCTTCAGAAAAGTCACTGATTTGTAAGATCAGGAGTCCAGGACATAGGCTAGGGGAAAGAAACTGAATCTTTGGTCTCAGGTAGGATTTTTCTGGGACTAAGGGGATCCCCTCACCTGTAAGATTTCCCTGACTCACTGGGACAGTTTATGCACTGAGAAACAAGTAATAATGTCCACCCCAGGAACCAGAGAGACAGGACACACACTGAGAGGAAGATGCCCGCTTGTACATATACACCGCTGTCTTCTAATTAGACATTGATATGAACTTTTTGGGCTTTTTTCAAACTTGTTTATTGGGTTTTTATAAAGAATACAGTACATTCCAAAGTATACATCATTAGTATGTCAATGTAACAGTGAAAACACTCACAACTTATAGTACAAAATGTGATGCTCATTGCTTCACTTAATCCCCTCCCCGGACTCTGGTTCATACTAGGGATCAGTTATCACAGCCTAAACAATAAAAGGCATATCAAAGCTGCTGCAGTTAAAATACATGAATAAAATAGCCATAAACAGTCACCGTGTTCACTTAGAGGCAGGTTTTAAAAAGATTACGCACGTAATATACGCGCATAACCCTTTAAAACCCCTTCTGCACGCGCCGAGCCTGTTTTGCATAGGCTCGGCGGCGCGTATATCCCGGGGCTTTGAAAAAGGGGTGGGGCGGGGACGTGTCGCCGGTCTGGGGGCGGGACCGAGGTCTCCAGCACAGCGGCTGTGCCAGGGGATGGCGCACCGGCAGCTGGCCAGCGCGCGCAAGTTACGCCTGCTAGAGGTAGGCGTAAATGGCGAAAAAAAGGTGGCTCAGCGCACGCATGTTATAAAACCGGGTGTACGTTTGTGTGCGCCAGGTAGCGAGCACAAATGTACCCCGCACTCGCTGTTTCTAAAATCTGCTCTTTAGCGTGTTCTCTTAATTTGTTACTCTTCACAAATTTAAGATCACCTTCTTTACTGTTGGTGAAAGTTGGTCTAGAAAGTGTTGCCACACATCTCTCATTCTGGCACTTTTTATCAGACTGAGTTTTTCTGTAAGGAATTTGAACGATAATAATTAAATCATTCGAGATTAAAAAAAACCACTGAAGGATTTTCTTTTTTTAATCCAAGTGGATAAAATCACTTTTTTTTTTGCAATTATTTCCGCTTTATCCAGCCATAATTTCTGGGTTAAACTTATATTTGGAGCAGTCATATCATACGATAGTATTCCCTGGGATTTTTATTATAAAAAGCTACTGGATTACTCAAAGGATGAGAGGTAAAAAGAAGTTAGATTCAGCATTTCCATCTTTATTCATAAGTGGTTGAAGGAAAGTTTCGGTCCCCCGAGCTGAACCGTGTTTCACCACATGGGCTGTGTCGGGAGGGACTGAGGCCCAAGAAATCAACTGATAACAAAGCAAAGAAAGGTTAGAGGTATAGGATAAGGATCCATCAGAAACAACAAAAGAGCAAAAAAACAGCAAAGATTGTCTCTGGTAAATTAAAACACACTTTGAACAAAAATTCATACTAAAACAAAGCAAATGAAGGGGCATAAACATGTAAAGGCATTTATAAAGTGTGACGTATGTAAAAATGAAAGGGGATAAGCCTGTAAAAACATTTATAGTGTATGATGTGTAAATATGAATAATAAGATAAAGTAATAACAACTGAACATGTGAGCAGACCTGAGGAGCATAATTAAATAGCAAACTATCTCATACAGAGGAGGGGGAGAGAAGGGGAGGGAGGAAGGGAAGGCAGGCGAGAGGGGACGGGGAGGGAAGAAGAGGAAAGAGAAAAAGGGGGGAGGAAATATAAACAAATCTATAAAAATGCAGAGCCATTTCAATGTAGCCTAACAAGGAAAGGAAAGGAAAGGAAAGGAATACTATACTGAAGTCAGGAACTGTTTGCCAGGACATATCAAGCTGGAAAAGGCCACTAAAGAGATTTATACTAATTTTTACAACGTGAGGAGGGGGGAGCGAGAAGACAAAGCAGGTAAGAAAGAAAGAAAAGTCCCTTATAGTGAATGTCCAGTACATAAGAGGAAAATAAAATCCATGCGCTGCAGGAACAAATCAAAAGAGGGGGCAGATTGAAGACAAAACAAAAATATTTCTAAAAAAAGAACCTGAGAAACAGGTAGCAGTCAGAGAAGTGGTCTTGGTGTTGTGTGAAGTCCCTGGGGAGGGAAATCCGAAATGGAATGAAGCTGAATGGGGGAAGGGACACAGGAGACCTGATAAAAGAATAATTAGAAAAGGGAGCATGGAGAGGAGGGACTGATTGAACAAATAAGAAAGCAGGTCCAGGCAGCAAACCTTGCAGGCGTGAAAACAAAACCAGAAAACGGCAAATATTTAGCCAATTTTTAGCCAATTCAGGTGTTCAGAGCACGAAGAGGCAAGGGAAGCTTCAAAATAGGCCTTGGTATAATTAAACTGTAAACGGAGGGGAGACAGAAGAAAAGAGAAATGAAAAGCTGTGCTACAGAGAGCCAATGTTGCGACCTGAGAGAATCAGAACAGCTCGCCTGAAAGCAGAAATTCTGTGGCGCCTGCGCAGGGCTGTTTCAGCGGCGACGCTCCCCTGATTAAAAAGGGGGCGGGGCAACTTGCAGGCCTGGGATTACTTATCCTGGAAGGAAATGTTCTTCTTTGAAATTTGAACGCTGCTTAACAAAGCTGCCGCCACGCCAAGAGACATCAGAAATGCCGACGTTGGCAAAGTTTCGCTGGATTGCTGCGTCAGGACAACGTCTCTTTTGAATGGCCATTGATTTAAGCCCGAAGCATATGAGAAGCGGTAACAAGAGAAATAATATCTTGTCTTCAAAAGAGACGTTGCCCTGACGCAGCAATCCAGCGAAATGTTGCCAACGTCGGCGTTTCTGATGTCTCTTGGCGTGGCGGCAGCTTTGTTAAGCAGCGTTCAAATTTCAAAGAAGAAAATTTCCTTCCAAGATAAGTAATCCCCCGCCTGCAAGTTGCCGATATAAAGTTTTATTGGTTTATGAGCTTTGGAATAATTACACAGACTGCGATAATTCGCTACAATATTGCCTTGGGTCCGATGGTTACAATGCTGCCTATAAAGTATTTTTGAATCAGTCAATTAATAAGGCACTGGAATCCGGGTATTAATAAGACTGAAAGTAGCTGATCAGCACAAAAGTCATTTTAAAGAGAAAAATTTAAAAAAAACCCAAAAAGAGAGTTTTCATTAAAATAAATAAAGAGGTTTTTACAAGACCTATGATTGTACTGACTGGTTTTAAATATGAGTAAATATTCAGAAATTATACCAGCGCTGAGCTCTTTTTTCCTCTTAACAATATTATATATCAGTGCCAGCAGTCTTAGATATCCACAATACACACCAGTTGAATTGATTGTCTTGAAACATCTTGTCCAATGTTTGTCTGACCACGAGAGTCCCCTGTCCCGCTCCCAGTGAGATTGGTAAAGGCTGGGTGCACTTATATGTTGCCCTAACCATACATAAATCTTGGAGATCACCCCCTTGGTAATTGCGTTGTTAAAACAGAATTCTTTAAATTCGCTCAGCGCACGGTGAGTATGCTCCTTGAGATAGGAGTCCTGGAGGCATTGCCGAAATTGGAGATAATGAAAGTGTTCTCGGTCAGGGAGCTGATACTGCAGTTGTAAATCCTCAAACGGTTGGATTGTCAAATTGTCTATTAATTGTCCACAGCACTATTTTCCCCTCTTGTGCTAAGTATTAGCTACACCATCCATACTCCGCATGGGAAATCCTCCTTTGTAGATACCCAAAGGAAGTAATGGAGTTACCAACTTGTGACCCATCAATGTAAGCCTACATTTATTCCATATCTTTAAAGTCAACAAGGTAAAAGGATTAGTAGCCACATTCCCCCCTTCCTTCATTGGGAGTCCCCAAATCTTGTGATATAATGTGGCCCCACCTGCTCCCGCCTGCTCTATGCTAATCCATTGTTTTGGATTGTGGCGCGCCGACCATTCCGGTATCACTCTAAGTTGGGCTGCTTGAGAAACATCACAGTCAAGTTACAAGGAGAAACTGGGCTCTAGAAATAGCTTTTGCCTTTTGGCATATTCTTCCTATTGAGTGGGTCGAGTTATCGAGATAAAACTAAAGAAGACACAATACAAGCACCGGGGAAAGTGGTTCTCAATGTCTCTCTTCTTCTTTTGGAGGCCTCTGGGAAATCGATGGATATTTCTATTTTTGGTGAAACAAGCCTGTGTGAAATAGCAGTGAGTACCGTTCAGCTGGAAATCTTCTAAAATCTGAGGAATAGCATTATCGCTGGTTCATTGGAGAAACTGGCATATGTGATCGTCAAGACTTGAGTAGTTTAATTGGGCTGAAGTTGGTTGTTTTTCAAACAGAGCAGGTGGGGCAGGAATTGGCTTTAGGGAAAACGCAATATAAGACTTGGTGTGTGATCAGGCGGATACCTTAAAGAAAGCTATTTCCCAGGTATATAATTATCTTAACAAAGGTCCACAGCTAAAACCAGCCTTTATGCAGGCTTGGGACAGGGAATTGGGACATTCTTTATGTAAGAATCCTGGGACCAAGTTCTTTACCATCCCAAACGGGGACCCCTCTATTCTCAGCTAGCTGAAAACTGATATAAAATTCTGTTGAGATGGTATTGTACGCCAGCTAAAATACACAGATTTATTTCTTCCTATGATGCTAGGAGCTGGAAGGGGTGTGGAATGGAGGGAACGTTCTTCCACATGAGGTGGACGGGTACCTTTATAGAGCAGTTTTGGGCGTTGGTCACTCAATTTATAGGGGACGTATTAGAGACAGGGGTAACTCTAACTCCAGAGCAGACCTTACTAAACTTGCCCTATGATGTTCCAGTGGCTCAGGGAAAACTCATCTCCTTTATCATATCGGCCGCAAAGTGTGAAATAGCCTCAGAATGCAAAACGGCTGGACATCTTTCAATAGGAAAGGTTTCTTCTCAGTTATGTAAGCTAAATCAGTTACATGTGAAGATAAGATATCCTCGTCCATGGGACGTGACCCAGAGCCAAAAGATATGGCAACCATTCCGGGACTGGCAGGAGAAGAAGAGGATGGATGACCATGATGACTACCGCACCCCACAACTGACCTCCAGAACATCTTATTTCTTTTTTTTTTTTCTTTATTTTCAATTTTGAAACTTTTTCCAAGATATAAACTCTTTACAGAAAAATTGATGTCTAATACATAGAAATATAAATGAAATAACGTAAAACACTTGAAGTTCAAATTGCATCTTAATGCATTTTAGACATCATAATTATAGGATAATAAGGAGATAACAACTAAAGCATTTTACAAGAAATTAATACTACATTTTCCTATTTGTGACTAATTAACTGAGCACTACACGGAACCCCTTCTCATTCTACTCCAAAACTGCTGCTGATACCTGTGGGGAGTGAGCAACCAAAAACTCTTTTAACTATTTAGGCTCTAGAAATATATAATTATTGCTTTTGTAGAGTATGCAAGCCCTACATGGGTATTTTAAAGTAAAACGGGCCCCAATCTTAATTAAATCTGCTCTCATTGATAGGAATTCCTTTCGACGTTGTTGTGTCAATTTAACCACATCTGGATAAACCCAGATGGGGAAACCATAAAATTTAGCTTGCCTATTTCTAAAAAACATCCTAAGTATGTTATTTCTCTCTGAGAGAAAAGCAAAGGAAATAAGTAAAGGTTTTCTTTGGGAAATCTCTAACTCCAAAGATTGCTCTAATATGTCTGTTAAATTTAGGGCTAAATTTGGCTCTTCCATCTGGGTAACCTGATGTAGGTAATATGCCTTCACAACTACAGGTAATGCAGCTTCAGGGATGTTTAATATTTGCTGCATATATGTTCTAAACAAATTTAAAGGTGTAATATCTTTAATAACTGGAAAATTTATTATTCTCAAATTATGAGCCCTCAATGAATTTTCTACTGCTTCTAATCTTTTGGATGTACTAGTTTCTGACTCAATCAATTTCACCTGATTTTTCTCTACCAATGTAATCTTACTTTCTAGTAACTCTCTCTTAGCATTAAAACGTGTAATTATCTCATTATTAATCAATGTCTGTTGTTTGGTTTCCTGCGTAACCTGTGAAAGAACTATAATTGAACTTTCAATTGATTTCAGAATAGACCATATACCTTCCATAGTGATAGAGTCAGATTTCTTTATCATAGAACTAACAGTTAGAGCTCTAAGCTGCTCATCTTTCCCATCAACAACAGTTCCTTCCCCCCCTTTCTCTACTTAAGGATGATGTATAATTAGCAGCTTCATGAGTCTCTGGTGTAGAAGTCATTACCAATTCCAGTTTATCAGAAATTTCTGCTGCTGTTGCCATTACAGGTGACAGTATGTTAATATCTCCAGGGTAGGAGGGCTTCTTTGGAGATCCGGGGCTCAAGGTGACATCTAAAGTCAAAGGGGGTGGTGGTATATGCTCCTCTACCAACCACTTAGCAAACTAAGCTTTCCGGTGTTGTTGTTAAGGGCCCAGGTACTGAAAAAAACCCTGGAATCTGTAGTTGCCGAGGGTCTATTGCTGGTGAGCTTGCTATCTCACCCCTCAATCTCCCCTTTCTTTTTGTGTGAGGCATATATAATAAAATACAGTTATGCAAGTACAGAAGATCTTATTACTGGGTTTTATACAGTTGTGCTCAGAAAGTCACTTTTAAATCTCCTTATAGGGAGGACTCATGGAAGAGAGGAAGAGACAAATAATTATTATAACGTACCAGATGCAAATTGATGTGGAGCTGTCCAGGATAATAAAGAAGATCAAATTTTTTTTTCAAAAAGAAATGCCCAAAGTTCTTCCAAGCCGTGCGCGCCCCTTCGGCACGCCGGCGTGGCTGCGCGCCGCAGGAGGGGCGGTTTTAACAGCTACCGTCCCTCCTTAATGATGTCAGCTTCCGGGCCGGCAGATGGCAATCCTTCGGGGCTCAGCTGTTCCTTGGCCTCCGGCTGTCAGCCTCCAGGTCGGCAAGTATCTATCCCTCGGGGCTTAGCTGTTCCTTAGCCCCTGGCTTCCACTCGGATAGAGCA
>NW_021820609.1:197923-241302 GCF_901001135.1 Rhinatrema bivittatum | reverse complement strand
CATCCAATCTAATCGTTAGGGTCTTGCTAAACTAATGTTCTAGCTCAATAAGTTCTTCTTACGATGGCCATCCATCTTTCAACCATTCAGAGATGGGATCGCATGCTAGGTGCTCAACAGCATTGGTGGTATAGTGGTGAGCATGGCTGCCTTCCAAGCAGTTGACCTGGGTTCGATTCCCAGCCAATGCATCCGTTTAGACCTAAAAGCACAGTTTTAATAGAAGTCATCCTTTGCCATCAATTCTTTACCTGTGTTACTTACAAAGAATTTGTGAAGATTCTAAGAGTGAGAGAGAGAGAGAGAGTGTTTTATAAATGAAAGTTGGCTTTTCTCTTTTTCTTTCCTTTCTTTATTCTGTGCTCCTCTTTTCCTTCCACAAGAACATTAGATATGCCATACTGGGTCAGACCAAGGTTCCATCAATCCCACTATCCAGTTGCCAAAGTGGCCAATCCAAGACACAAGTACCTGGCAAGTTATTTGTCCTAAGTGACACACTGCTGCTCTGATTAACAAATAAAGGTACCTAATCAAATCAATCACACCACCTTAACACTTCTATTAGACAGACTGAGTGACTGAGTGATTCATTGTACTTACCCTATGGTTTTTCGAATGACATTGCCATGTCTGTCTCCTCCAAAGTATCAGTTCGGGCATTCGAAGGGTCATTTTCCCTTGGAGTGTGGGGTAGCATGGCCGAGCGGTCTAAGGTGCTGGATTAAGGTTCCAGTCTCTTCGGGGGCGTGGGTTCGAATCCCACTGCTGCCATTCTCACCCTTTTAAGAACACTTTGATTATTTATTTATTTAAAATCTTTTCTAAACCGTGGCTAAGATATACACCATTATCCCAGGACAAGCAGGATGCTAGTCCTCACATATGGGTGACGTCATCCACGGAGCCCTTAAGCGGGAAAACTTCTGGCAAGTTTCTAGAAGTTTTAAACTGGCTGCCTGAGGCTACTGAGCATGCTCGGCATGCCATGATATTCCCTGCCACAGGGGTCTCACTCCAGTCTTCTTTTTTCCGCGCTGCTAGCTGCATCGCGGTTTCCAGGAGCCTGTGAGTTACCTCACAACAATCTAAAAAATTTTTCAAACTTCTTCCCTTTACGGGTCTTACTCGGTTTGTCACCGGCTGGTGACAAACATCCTACTTTCTTCACGAAGAAGGAATCCGAAATCATCGACGGATGTCGACCGAAAAAACTTCCGGATTTAAAAAATGTCCGGCCTGCAACCGGACTATGTCCATCACCGACCCGCACGTCGAGTGCGTCCGTTGTTTGGGAGGAGACCACGACATCGCTTCTTGTGCCCAGTGTCAAGAAATGACGGCGAAAGGTAGGAAGCTTCGCCATGAAAAAATGGCTCAGATTTTTCAAATCAGAGCACCGACATCGCCATCGACCTCGACTAGATCTTCCCCGATAGGCGTATCGAAGAAGATACTTCTCAAGAAAAGAGTCCAACAAGGTTCGGGAGATGCTTCCTCGCCAACCCCGTCTGTGGCATCGTCCAGATCCGTTTCTGAGATTCGTACCAAACATAAACACCGGAGACATCACGCGATTCCTCCGTTGCCACCGCCGGAAGAACCGGTGGCTAAACAGCGGAAGTTGTCATCGACCTCGGTAATCCCTGCAGAGGAATCGACACCGTCGACATCCGTGACGGACTTAACAGCCTTGATTAAGAAGCTTGTCGCCGATGCCATGAAAGAAGCCATCCCGGCGGCATCTCCAACACCGGCCCTGGTAGGACCGATGCCGACCTACGGGTCGATGCCGACTCCTCAGTCGATGCCGGCCATCGGGCCGATGCCGATGACTCCATCGATGCCGACTACCGAGTCGATGCCTTCCTCGATATCGATGCCGGTGCCATCGTCCATATCGATGCCAGTGCCGATGCCAATGTCATCGTCCATACCGATGCCAATCTCGGTGCCGATGACTGCTGCAGCTCTATCAATGCCGATGGACGTGCCCAGCTGCTCTTCAACGATGCCTGCTGCTCGATCGATGTCAGCAGCCTCATCGTCGATGCAAATCGCACATCCTTCGATGGAATCGACTAATTTACATTCTTCAATGTCCACAAGTGCTTCCAGACCAATCTCCTCATTGATTCCCATCTCCATGTTCTCCTTTCTCACTACTTCACTTTCTACGGCTGCACAACCAGCTCCACATTATACCTTAGCTCCTTCTGCAGCTCAAAGCGGGGGAAAAAAGGCAGCAGGAAAATCCAAGCATCCAGAGATTCCCTCTGAGAAAAGACTACATGCTATCCTTACCAAAAGATATCATGATCTTTTATCTTCCTTGCCTTCATACCCTGCGGAAGAAAGTGATACCAGTGATGCGGTACCGGACATCCAGGATCCTTTACCAGGACCCTCTGGAGTTGCTCCATCTACAATTCCAAGCCATCCTTCATATCCTCAACCAGCGGATACATGGTCTGATACACAATCGGAGTATTCTTCAGAGGAATTTTTATCAGAAGGTACTCCGCCACAGACCAAGAAGCAATCCCCTCCTGAGGATTTGTCTTTTGCTTCTTTCGTTCAAGAAATGTCGGAATCCATCCCTTTTCAACTTCAGGCAGAGAAGGATGACAGACAGCAAACACTGGAGATTCTACAATTTGTAGATCCCCCAAAACATAACCTAGCAATTCCAGTACATGAAGTACTACTCCAACTTCAACAACGGATTTGGGAGCACCCATGTACAACACCGGGAGTTAATCGTAGAATTGATTCTACATATTTAGTCCAAGCAGCCCCAGGCTTTGAGAAGCCACAACTACCACACAGTTCATTAGTTGTGGAATCTGCGCAAAAGAAATCAAGAAGGTCCAGAACTCACGCTTCTATCCCTCCTGGGAAAGATAACAGATTCCTAGACCTTATGGGGCGTAAGATTTACCAGGGAGCGATGCTAAATTCGAAAATTGCTGCGTACCAACTGTATATGACGCAGCATCAAAGAAACCTGTGGAAGCAGATTGAGGAATTTCTACCCTCTCTCCCTCAACAGCAGCAGGAGGCAGCACAACAGATTGTGCAGAAAGGTCTGGATGCGGGCAAGCATGAGGTGCGAGCGGCGTATGACGCGTTTGAGACTTCTTCCAGAACGGCAGCTTCAGGCATCAGTGCTCGAAGATGGGCCTGGTTGAAGGCGTCGGACCTACGTCCAGAGGTCCAGGATAAACTAGTGGACTTGCCTTGCCTGGGCGACAACTTGTTCGGAACAAAAGTACAAGATGCCGTAACGCAGCTTAGAGAGCACTCTGAAACATTAAAGCAGCTCTCTACGTTGTCCCATGACACTCCTACTCACCCTGCCCGCAGGCCGCCACGGCGAGACACCAGACGACCTTTCTTTAGGCCGAGAAGGTATTACCCCCAGACCTCAAGACCACGCTCTACAAGGCCTCCACAGCGCCCTCAGCAGAGACAGCAGAGAGCTGCAAGGCCACAGCCTCCGCCCCAAACTGCTTCCACCTCTGGCTTTTGAAAGCAGTCCCGGAGAACAGAGCCAACCAAACCCCTTTCCAGAATTACCAGTAGGGGGAAGGATTTCCCACTTTTACAACGATTGGGAAAATATCACCACAGATCAATGGGTCTTATCCATAGTTCATCAGGGTTACCACCTAGACTTCACAGCTCCCCCGCAGGAGTTTCCACCACAAAACTCCTATCTCAAACACATCCCTCAATTACAAATGGAATTATCTACTCTTCTGAAAGCAAGAGCTGTGGAACACGTACCACACTCACAGAAGGGAAGAGGATTCTATTCCCGGTATTTCCTCATTCCAAAGAAAACCGGAGGACTTCGTCCCATTCTAGATCTCAGAAATCTCAACAAATTTCTAAGAAAAGAAAAATTCAGAATGGTATCCTTAGGCACCATTCTTCCTCTCATACAAAAGGGGGATTGGCTTTGTTCTCTGGATCTCCAAGACGCTTATACTCACATACCTATTTTCCCACCTCATCGCAAGTACCTAAGATTCAAGGTGGGACACCAGCATTTCCAATACAGAGTCCTACCATTCGGCCTAGCCTCCGCTCCCAGAGTATTCACAAAATGCCTAGCAGTAATAGCAGGACATTTGCACAAACAGGGTGTTCATGTCTTCCCTTATCTAGACGATTGGCTAATAAAAAGTCAATCTCAACAAGGGGCGCTTACTTCTCTACATTACACAATAAAGGTACTGCACAAACTGGGATTTCTCATCAATTATCAAAAATCCCACCTGCAACCATCTCATCTACTCCAATACATAGGAGCAGAATTAGACACAAACCTCGCACAAGCTTTTCTTCCAGAAGACCGTGCACAAACACTGTCCCAGTTGGCGTACTCCATGTCCACACAACCGCAAGTGACAGCTCATCAGTTTCTAATCTTACTAGGCCACATGGCATCAACGGTTCATGTCACTCCGATGGCACGACTTGCCATGCGACTTACCCAATGGACTCTTCGGTCGCAATGGATCCAAGCCATTCAACCACTTCATTCTCCCATCCAAGTAACCCACCAACTTCGCTCATCGCTAAACTGGTGGACAATCAAGGACAATTTACGCAAGGGCCTGCCTTTCCAAAAGCCGATCCCTCAGATAACGTTAACTACAGATGCATCCACCTTGGGATGGGGAGCTCATGTAAACTCTCTTCAAACTCAAGGAACTTGGACAAAACTCGAAGCCACATATCAAATCAATTTTCTGGAACTTCGAGCTATACGTTATGCGCTGCATGCGTTCAAGGACTGCCTTTCACACAAGACTGTGTTAATCCAAACAGACAATACGGTTGCCATGTGGTACATCAACAAACAGGGAGGTACGGGCTCGTATCTCCTTTGTCAAGAAGCTGCGCAAATTTGGGACTGGGCCTTGAATCACTCAATATTGCTACAGGCCACTTATCTAGCAGGAATTCAAAATGTGCTAGCAGACCGACTCAGTCGGCAATTCCAACCACACGAGTGGTCTCTGAATCCCTCGATAGCGACCAAGATATTCCAACGTTGGGGACAGCCAACAACAGACCTCTTTGCGTCGCACCTGAACCACAAGGTGACCAACTTCTGTTCCCTGCACAAACAGAAGCACCAACCAGCCGAGGACGCCTTTGCTCGCCCTTGGAACTCAGGCCTACTCTATGCATATCCTCCCATACCGCTTATCACCAAGACACTGGTGAAGCTACAACAGGACAAGGGGACCATGATACTCATAGCCCCATATTGGCCTCGACAGGTATGGTTTCCCACGCTGCTGGACCTTTCAGTCAGGGATCCAATACGTCTGGGAATAGCTCCCAATCTCATTACTCAGGATCAGGGTCGGTTGCGCCATCCCAACCTTCAGTCCCTATCCCTGACAGCATGGATGTTGAAAGCTTAATCTTACAACCACTCCATCTTTCAACAAATGTTTCCCAAGTGCTTATAGCTTCCCGCAAACCTTCCACGAGAAAAAATTACTCTTTCAAATGGAAACGGTTCACATTCTGGTGCAAGCAAAATCATACAGATCCTTTTACTTGCCCCACATCTACTCTTCTAGATTATTTGTACCATCTTTCAAACTCTGGTCTTCAGACATCGTCAATCAGAGTACATTTGAGTGCAATCTCCGCTTACCATAACAAGATAGGAGATGCACCTTTATCCACACAACCTCTCGTCAGTAGATTCATGAGAGGTCTAACACATCTTAATCCACCAATTCGGCCTCCAGCTACACAATGGGACCTGAATCTGGTTTTAACAGGACTAATGCGTTCTCCTTTCGAACCCATTGATTCCTGTGATCTTAAATTTCTCACATGGAAGACTATTTTCCTCATAGCCATCACATCAGCTAGAAGGGTTAGTGAGTTACAAGCACTTGTCACATATGAACCTTATACAAAGTTCCTCCATGACAGAGTGGTTCTCCGAACGCATCCGAAATTCCTTCCTAAGGTAGTTACGGAATTCCATTTAAATCAAACAATAGTCTTACCCACATTCTTTCCAAAGCCTCACTCTCACCAGGGGGAAAGAGCTTTGCACACTTTGGACTGCAAACGTGCGTTGTCCTATTACTTGAATCGCACTACGTCCCTCAGAACATCCAATCAGCTTTTTGTCTCTTATGACCCAAATAAGCCTGGTAGAGCAGTGGGAAAACATACTTTATCCAATTGGTTAGCAGACTGCATACAATTTTGCTATGCAAAAGCAGGCCTTCCTCTCCAAGGGCGAGTAAAGGCACACTCAGTAAGAGCAATGTCAACCTCGGTAGCACACTTTCGTTCAGTGCCAATCATTGACATTTGTAAAGCAGCAACATGGCGTTCTCTTCACACTTTTGCAGCTCATTACTGTTTGGACAAGGAAGGACGACAAGATTCAGCCTATGGACAATCTGTCTTAAAGAACTTGTTTCCAGCTTAATCCCAACTCCTTCTACATCCACTCTGCTGTGATCTTCGGCTGACTCATTTTCTTCAACAAAGCATCACTGCTACCTGACTCAGCCTCTAGCTTGCTAATCACCCATATGTGAGGACTAGCATCCTGCTTGTCCTGGGATAAAGCAAAATTGCTTACCTTGTAATAGGTGTTATCCCAGGACAGCAGGATGTAGTCCTCACGGAACCCACCCGCCACCCCGCGGAGTTCGGCATCAGACTTTATTAGTTTATTTTGCTAACGCTTATTGCTACATACAAGACTGGAGTGAGACCCCTGTGGCAGGGAATATCATGGCATGCCGAGCATGCTCAGTAGCCTCAGGCAGCCAGTTTAAAACTTCTAGAAACTTGCCAGAAGTTTTCCCGCTTAAGGGCTCCGTGGATGACGTCACCCATATGTGAGGACTACATCCTGCTGTCCTGGGATAACACCTATTACAAGGTAAGCAATTTTGCTTCGCAACGGTTAAAGGTTCGCTTACAGTATAACATAAAAGGGGCACAATAGTTGGGTAGTGTAAGTTTTGTCTAGGTGTACCATCGGTACTGTACATCGGTAATATTTATGTTTGTTATGAGCTTTAATAAAGTAATGTCATGTATGTTGTGAGATTATTGCTGTGTGCTTGTGGGTTTTTTTTGCATGTTCCTGTATGTTCTCTATTCTCCGGTCTCTTTAGAAAAGGCTTGTTTAAAGAGCCATGTTTTTAAGTTTTTCTTAAAGGTTTTGAGATCGTTTTGTGGTCTGATCTCAGGAGGCATTGTGTTCCATAATATGGGGCCTGCTAATGAGAAGGCCCTTTCTCTTACTTGTGATAGTTTTGCTGTCCTTACTGAGGGAATGGTTAGAAGTGCTTTATTTGCTGAGCGAAGGTTTCTTTGTGGAATGTGTACTCGTAATGCTGTGTTTAGCCAGTCTGCTTCTTTATCATGTATTAGTTTATATATGGTACATAATACTTTGTATTTAATCCTGTATTCAATGGGTAGCCAGTGTAATTTTGTCAAGTTTTCAGTTATATGGTCCCTTTTTCTTTTTCTGGTCAGTATTCTAGCTGCTGTGTTTTGTAATATTTGAAGTGGTCTTAATGTTGAATTCGGGAGTCCTAGTAAACGTGCATTGCAGTTGGGAGGGTTAAGCCGTCCTGTTGACAAAGGGGCACGGGGTGACCGCCAAAGTTGCTCGTGCACCACAAAACTTCCTGCCGCTGTGGGACCGATCCTCTCGGCTGCCTCCCTTGCCCGATATCATCCACCGAGGCAGGGCCCGAAATGTCCCCCGTCCCCCGCTATCACGCGTCACCCTGAGCCGGCCTTTCGTGATGATGTCCGGCTGGGGGAGACAGGCCCTCACTAACTCGCCATGCAAAACAAAGTTCCACTTCTGGTGTCACCTCAGTAACACAGACGCACAGACACCTTTCACTGCCAGAAACTTTGGCGACTCCCATAAAAGCCTGCAAAAAAGACACTCAGAACCTATACGGCAAACACACTAACTCCCAAAACCGAAGCAGCAGCGACCGTACCTGGGAAGGGACTGGACAAGCCAAACTCATCCCTCCTGAAACCCTAATCCACACCTCCTATTGGAAAATCGGGACATGCCAGACATATAAAACGGAAACCTTCATTGAAACATGACTGGTGTCAAAAAGGAGAAAATTCTAAACAAATGAATTAAAAACAAAATCCCAATAGGGACCAGATCCGTTTAAAGAAAGAGAGAAAAAAAAAAAAGCTTGACTAGTACCTACAAAGAATTTGTGAAGATTCTAAGAGTGAGAGAGAGAGAGAGAGTGTTTTATAAATGAAAGTTGGCTTTTCTCTTTTTCTTTCCTTTCTTTATTCTGTGCTCCTCTTTTCCTTCCACAAGAACATTAGATATGCCATACTGGGTCAGACCAAGGTTCCATCAATCCCACTATCCAGTTGCCAAAGTGGCCAATCCAATCCTACTTTTCATCTCCCTCCCTAAGCTGGATTCAAACTCATGGCCCCTGGAACTCAGAGGACCAAGCCCTCACTGACCCAGCCACCAGCACTCAGATGGAGAGGGCTAAAAAAAAAAAGTGCTGAGCCTTACCGACTAGAAAATATGGACCCGCAAACTTCAAACTAGGAAAACAGAGGACAGTGGCTGAAAGGAAATGCCAGACCAGCCTGATGTGCATGCACTGGGAAAAAGAAAAAGAAATGCATTGCCTCCCGAACTGAGCAAAATGCAAAGACAGAAGAAATGCACGTTCGCAGAGGAGACCTACGATCCTCTCTAAAAACTGCAAAGAAAACATTTTCAACCTTTTGTTTGTCATTAGTGAGATTTGATACTATGGAAAATAGGGTTCTAGGGTTGTTAGCACATTTTTCTATTTTATTGCTATAGTATTCTTTTTAACATTGAGGATTGTTTGTTTGTAAAAAGCTAGCTTATTATTATTATTTTAATTCATCACTCACCCCTTCGGTGTTCCCTTTCTGGGCACTGCTGCTTCTTGCCTTGCCTTGCCTTGTAATGAGTGCTCTTTGCAAAGAGGATATATATATATATATATATATATATATTCAGCCCATTTGTCTTTTAGATATAGATGAAAAAAATCATCATGGATTAATTCTGAGCTCATCTCCCAAGTCTAACCCAAATGAAACAGGGGCATGATCAGAGACTGAAATATTTCTAGTGAGGACTCCTGAACCCTTGGGAACAGCCTCTAGAGATTAAAAAATAATCCAGCCTCGAATAAAGTAAAATCTTGCTCCCCAGGGTTTCTCCAGATGTCTATTAACCCCGATTCCCTACAGAGAACATTGACTCTTTTACTCTCGTCTCCCTTTTTGGTTCTTTTACAGATTTACAATCACTCCTCATATATCTGGCACTATGTTAAGCTTACTGAGGAATTTAGATAGGGTAAGACCATCTAGTTATGGTCTTACCCTACAGAAAGTGGAGAGCTAATGTGAACATAAGAAATTGCCATACTGGGTCAGACCAAGGGTCCATCAAGCCCAGTATCCTGATTCCAACAGTGGACAATCCAAGTCACAAGTACCCAAACATTAGATAGATCACAAGCTACTATTGCTTATTAATTACTGTAATAGCAGTTTATGGATTTTAATCTCTAGGAACTAATCCAAATCTTTTTTAAACTCAGTAACACTAACTGCTGAAACCACATCCCCTGGCAATGAATTCCAGAGCTTAACTATGTGCTGAGTGAAAAAGAATTTTCTTCAATTTGTTTCATAGGAGCCACTTGCTAACTTCATGGAGTGCTCCCTGGGCCTGCGAGTAAATAACTGATTTACATTAACTTGTTCAAGTCCTTTCATGATTTTGGAGAAATTATAGCTAAGCTAAGCAATAAGTTCTTTCCTGCATTTGGTAATGACACAATACTTAGATTAAGAAATAGAAGTGCAGCCCGAGTGATCCATATCATTTAACTGGACAAACAACATTTCTTCACTTTTATATATCTCCCTTTGCCTACCGTCACTCATTCTCTCATTCACTCCTTCAATCCAACCAGGCATACAGACAGTCATTTTCCCCCAAGGGACCATTCCCCCCAGACTCTTCTCTTCTCTCTGGGGTGTGCCCAAAACATCTCCTTGTATTAAAATATTTTGATTGTGTGATAAACAGTACATTTGTTACTTATTCCAAGCTTGCTGTATGAACTCAAAACGGTAGCCTGACAGATTAAGACTTAGCATCTTCTTTCACTTCAGTGGGATCCCATTCGGATGAAATCCAAAAATAGCCGAGAAACATCAGGTTTCCATCCACAAGCTCTTTATTATCCCTGACACCTTATGAGGCATGCATGTGACATCAGGTTATTTAGAGCTCAAAAACAAGTGAAGCTCATCAAAAGGTTAATGAAATAGTGACTCTCCAGTGTCCACTCTGGAACGTAAACTCATGGGCAGCCATATCTGCGGGGTATCAGCAAGAATTAAACTCATTGACGGAAACACCACCTTGTATGAACTTCTAAACTGTGTTCCACTTTGGCTACTGTATCCTTAGAATAAAATTCTCCCATTAGTCAGAGATTCTCTAGGCATTAGGACCTTTGCTGCCATTGATTCAGGTGCTGAGCTTGGCGGTGGCTGTGGGGGCCCCCTCCGGGATCCCCAGAGCAGCCAAAAATGCTGTTGCCTCTGCTTTTGTTGTGAAAAACAAAACTCTGTTATGTTGTTCCTGGAGCTTAGCCGGGAAGAGCAGGGAAAATCTAATGCCCCTCCGATGTAGTTCTCTGCGTGATGGTGCCATTTCTCTTCTCTGTGCTGAGAAGTCATTATAAAGCAAACTTTTACTGCCCAGATATTCCACCTGCTCCTATGATGGTAAGCACTAAGGAGTTTTGTTTTATGGGAATGTCACGGTTGGACTGTAGTGGTATTATTACATCACAGAATAACACTACACAAATATAATTAAGATAGTTTACTTGATAAAAAATATAGTGAAAAAGCCAATTCATATAGCATTATAATGCAAATATAATAGAAATAGCATTAGCATATATATAATACAGATACTTTCCCTTACAGATCCTCATTGTGAGTCTAATGTACCCTTTAAGCCTGAGGAACACAGCGGTGCACTCTCTCACAGTGATTGTGGTCTTCCAGTGTTTCCAGGCCCAAATCTCAGGGAGACATTGCTCAACAAATTTATAGAGCTCTTCCTCCCTCATTGATTCAGACAGACTCATTATTTTAATATTATTGTCATGCTGGCTGAGGTGAGGGAACACCTCCTCAGGAGCAAGGCAGGACTGCAGGGCTGGACTGGGGTTTATCTTCTGTCTAGCCAGCCTCCTCCCCTGCAGGTTGAGCCCTTGGGTTCTGGGGTCAGTAGAGCTTGAATTCGGCTGCAGAAAATCATGCTTTAAGACAAGAGAGGATGGACAGGCTAGGTAAGGCTAGATAAGCTGGACGAGGCTGGGCATATACAGGCTGGAACTGAGGACTGGATACAGGTGCAGGAGGGTAGCAGAATACTGAGCAGAGGCTGGAGCTGGATACAGAGGCTGGAGCTGGATACAGAAACAGGCTGGGCAAGATACTGAACAGGGACTGGGACTAGATACAGAAACAGGCTGGGCAGGATACTGAGCTGGGGAGAATTGCTGGGCCAGAGGCAGCATGGATTCATCAGGGGAAGATCCTGTCAGACAAATCTGATTGACTTTTTTGACTGGGTGACTAGGGAATTGGATTTCAGCAACGCTTTTGATATGGTCCTGCACAGGAGGCTGGTGAATAAAATGAGAAGCTTAGGAGTGAGTGCCGAGGTGGTGGCCTGGATTGCAAACTGATTGATGGACAGAAGACAATGTGTGATGGTAAATGGAACTTACTCTGAAGAGAGAGCGGTGTTAAGTGGAGTTCCTCAAGGATCGGTGTTGGGACCAGTCCTGTTCAATATCTATGTGAGTGACTTAGCGGACGAGATAGAAGGTAAGGTTTGTCTTTTTGTGGATGACACTAAAGTCTGCAGCAGAGTGGACACGCTGGAAGGAATGGAGAGAATGAGACGGCATTTAAGGAAGCTGGAAGAATGGCCGAAGATATGGCAGCTGAGATTCAATGCCAAGAAGTGCAGAGTCATGCATATGGGGTGTGGAAATCCAAAAGAACTGTACTCGATGGGGGGTGAAGGGCTGATGTGCACAGAGCAGGAGAGAGACCATGGGGTGATAGTGTCTAACGATCTGAAATCTGGGAAACAATGTGACAAGGCAATAGCTAAAGCCAGAAGAATGCTGGACTGCATAGAGAGAGGAAAATTGAGTAAGAAAAGGGAAGTGATTATCCCCTTGTACAGGTCCTTGGTGAAGCCTCACCTGGAGTACTCAGCTCCGTTCTGGAGTCCGTATCTCCGAAGGGACAGAGACAGGATGGAGGCGGTCCAGAAAAGGGCGACCAAAAAGGTGGATGTCTTTATCGAATGACTTATGAGGAGAGATTGAAGAGTCTAAATATGAACACCCTGGAGGAAAGGAGGAACAGAGGTGATATGATACAGACTTTCAGATACTTGAAAGGTTTTAATGATCCAAAGACAACAACAAACCTTTTCCGTCGGAAAAAAATCAGCAGAACCAGGGGTCACGAGTTGAAGCTGCAGGGAGGAAGATTTAGAACCAATGTCAGGAGGTATTTTTTCACAGAGAAGGTGGTGGATGCCTGGAACGCCCTTCCGGAGAAAGTGGTGAAGACCAAAACTGTGAAGGACTTCAAAGGGGCATGGGATAAACACTATAGATCCATAAAGTCTAGAGGATGTGAATGTTGAGAGGATGGCTTGCGGGAAAGACGGCTACTACCTGGAGATAATACGCTTATTCAATAAACATACACATGGTTAATGCGACTCCGACTTTGCTCTGTGCTTCAACGACAAGAGGAAATGTGGAAAAAAGGATTTGCATTCACAAAAAAGCGGGGAGTAGCTTGCTTGTTACGGTGGTTACTACCCCAAACCAAATAAGCCTGATACTTCACTTGCAATGCATATCCAGCACAGCTCACTGCTTCAATGACAGGGGGAATGAAGAAAACAGGATTTTATATTCAGACAACAACCAACAAGGACTGAATTACATAATCTGAGAAAACAAATAAGTATGGGTGTAGCTTGCTTGTTATGGCAGTTACTACCCCAAACCAAATAAGCCTGATACTTCACTTTCAATGCATATCCAGCGTAGCTCACTGCTTCAACAGCAGGGGAGAATGAAGAAAAGAGGAATTTATATTCAGACAACAACCAACAAGGACTGAATTGCACAGGCTAGGTAAATAAATAAGCGTGGGAGTAGCTTGCTTATTACGACAGTTACTACCCCTAACCAATTAATCTAGATATTTCACTTAGATGCAGTTCCAGCACTGCTCTCTATATTAAAGGCGGGGGTGGAAGGGAAATAGAACCAAAAGGTTACTAAGGGCCAAGAGTAACAGATAAGTATGAGAGAAAAAAAAAGTGTGAAAGCTTGCTGGGCAGACTGGATGGGCCATTTGGTCTTCTTCTGCCGTCATTTCTATGTTTCTAAGATCTGGATGCAGACATAGCATGGGCAGGATAGCAGGCAGGAACTGACAGTAGATACAGACTGGGGCAAGAGAAGGCAATGGCAAGCCAGGGAATGGATACTAGGAACTGATCTGGGCAGGGCACAACAAGACCAGACAAGGACTAGACAAAGACAGCACATAAGAGAGAACATTGAGGACTAAAGACAGCAATGCGAAGGCCCATGGGCTGCTAGGCAAAAGGCTGGAGGCCATTATGAAAGGAGTGGCCTGGATAGGTCGCAAGGCAAGGTACAAGGTAAAAGCAGACCTGGAGGCCACGAGGCAAGGAAAGGCTTGAGAGGCCATACAGCAAGGTACAAGGTAAGAACTGGCTCGGATGCCACAAGGCAAGGTACAAGGTAGGAGCAGCCAGGTCAGAGAGCCAAGGGTGACTCCGTGAAGAGGCATGGATGGACTGGACAGACTGGCTTAAGTAGTGCAGGAACTGCTGAGTCAGGGGGTCAGTGATGAGGTCACTCAGGTAGCTGGGAGCAGTGCTCGCTGGAGCCTCTGCTGGTGGGAAGGCGTCATTGCAGGTAGAACCAGGACACAGTGAGGCTGCACAGCAGTGAAACCGTGACAATTATTTCTCCTATTTATATTTTCCTGATCTTTGATGATGTCTAGGAGAGTGGCATTTTCTTTCCTGGAGCTCAGTAATATGCTATTTGACCTCCCCAAACCTGTCATCTTGCACTGGTATGCACTGCTCCGCATTGCCCAGCCTTTTCATGTGACCTTCCAGGCACCTTTTTATTTCTTCCATGGTGGCTTCAGTTTTTATTAATCTTTCATCCAGCACCGTTGTTAAACTGTTTGAGATTTGCTGGAGCGCGTCCTCTGAAATGTTTGTGAGGGTCTTATCACCACCGTCGATCGCCGCCAGCTTCTTTTCCGTAGCTTTCTTCTCGCAGCTGTAATGAGGCATTTTTATGCTCATAACTGCACTCAAATCATATCATCGACCTGCTAGAGGCAGGCGTAAATGGCGAAAAAAAGGTGGCTCAGCGCACGCATGTTATAAAACCGGGTGTACGTTTGTGTGCGGGAGGTAGCGCGCACAAATGTACCCCGCACTCGCTGTTTCTAAAATCTGCCCTTTAGCGTGTTCTCTTAATTTGTTACTCTTCGCAAATTTAAGATCACCTTCTTTACTGTTGGTGAAAGTTGGTCTAGAAAGTGTTGCCACACATCTCTCATTCTGGCACTTTTTATCAGACTGAGCCTTTGCTGTAAGGAATTTGAACGATAATAATTAAATCATTCGAGATTAAAAAAAACCACTGAAGGATTTTCTTTTTTTGATCCAAGTGGATAAAATCACTTTTTTTTTTGCAATTATTTCTGCTTTATCCAGCCATAATTTCTGGGTTAAACTTATATTTGGAGCAGTCATATCATACGATAGTATTCCCTGGGATTTTTATTATAAAAAGCTACTGGATTACTCAAAGGATGAGAGGTAAAAAGAAGTTAGATTCAGCATTTCCATCTTTATTCATAAGAGGTTGAAGGAAAGTTTCAGTCCCCCGAGCTGAACCGTGTTTCACCACATGGGCTGCGTCGGGAGGGACTGAGGCCCAAGAAATCAACTGATAACAAAGCAAAGAAAGGTTAGAGGTATAGGATAAGGATCCATCAGAAACAACAAAAGAGCAAAAAAACAGCAAAGATTGTCTCTGGTAAATTAAAAAACATTTTGAACAAAAATTCATACTAAAACAAAGCAAATGAAGGGGCATAAACATGTAAAGGCATTTATAAAGTGTGACGTATGTAAAAATGAAAGGGGATAAGCATGAAAAAACATTTATAGTGTATGATGTGTAAATATGAATAATAAGATAAAGTAATAACAACTGAAGATGTGAGCAGACCTGAGGAGCATAATTAAATAGCAAACTATCTCATACAGAGGAGGGGGAGAGAAGGGGAGGGAGGAAGGGAAGGCAGGCGAGAGGGGACGGGGAGGGAAGAAGAGGAAAGAGAAAAAGAGGGGAGGAAATATAAACAAATCTATAAAAATGCAGAGCCATTTCAATGTAGCCTAACAAGGAAAGGAAAGGAAAGGAATACTATACTGAAGTCAGGAACTGTTTGCCAGGACATATCAAGCTGGAAAAGGCCACTAAAGAGATTTATACTAATTTTTACAGAGTGAGGGGGGGAGGGGGGAGCAAGGAGAGAAAGCAGGTAAGAAAGAAAGAAAAGTCCCTTATAGTGAATGTCCAGTACATAAGAGGAAAATAAAATCCATGCGCTGCAGGAACAAATCAAAAGAGGGGGCAGATTGAAGACAAAACAAAAATATTTCTAAAAAAAGAACCTGAGAAACAGGTAGCAGTCAGAGAAGTGGTCTTGGTGTTGTGTGAAGCCCCCTGCGGAGGGAAATCCGAAATGGAATGAAGCTGAATGGGGGAAGGGACACAGGAGACCTGATAAAAGAATAATTAGAAAAGGGAGCATGGAGAGGAGGGACTGATTGAACAAACAAGAAAGCAGGGCCAGGCAGCAAACCTTGCAGGCGTGAAAACAAAACCAGAAAACGGCAAATATTTAGCCAATTTTTAGCCAATTCAGGTGTTCAGAGCACGAAGAGGCAAGGGAAGCTTCAAAATAGGCCTTGGTATAATTAAACTGTAAACGGAGGGGAGACAGAAGAAAAGAGAAATGAAAAGCTGTGCTACAGAGAGCCAATGTTGCGACTAGAGAGAATCAGAACAGCTCGCCTGAAAGCAGAAATTCTGTGGCGCCTGCGCAGGGCTGTTTCAGCGGCGACGCTCCCCTGATTAAAAAGGGGGCGGGGCAACTTGCAGGCCTGGGATTACTTATCCTGGAAGGAAATGTTCTTCTTTGAAATTTGAACGCTGCTTAACAAAGCTGCCGCCACGCCAAGAGACATCAGAAATGCCGACGTTGGCAAAGTTTCGCTGGATTGCTGCGTCAGGACAACGTCTCTTTTGAATGGCCATTGATTTAAGCCCGAAGCATATGAGAAGCGGTAACAAGAGAAATAATATCTTGTCTTCAAAAGAGACGTTGCCCTGACGCAGCAATCCAGCGAAATGTTGCCAACGTCGGCGTTTCTGATGTCTCTTGGCGTGGCGGCAGCTTTGTTAAGCAGCGTTCAAATTTCAAAGAAGAAAATTTCCTTCCAAGATAAGTAATCCCCCGCCTGCAAGTTGCCGATATAAAGTTTTATTGGTTTATGAGCTTTGGAATAATTACACAGACTGCGATAATTCGCTACAATATTGCCTTGGGTCCGATGGTTACAATGCTGCCTATAAAGTATTTTTGAATCAGTCAATTAATAAGGCACTGGAATCCGGGTATTAATAAGACTGAAAGTAGCTGATCAGCACAAAAGTCATTTTAAAGAGAAAAATTTAAAAAAAACCCAAACACGACTGGCGGGCGCAGGACCTTACCCGTCTGGGCCAGGTAATTAATGACGAAGGACAGTTGCTTTCTTTTGCTGATCTGCGAACTAGGTTTGGGTTGACTATTTCACATGTCTTCCCGTACCTCCAGCTTAAGCATTACTTTCAGTCCCTACCGTTGGACCCGGGCCCGGTGGAGGTTCTTACCATCTTGGATGGGGTGTTGCGGTTCAATGTCCAGAGGGGCCCCTCGGTGTCCCAGTATTACAAGTGTTTAAAAAGTATCACGAGAACTGAACCATATGCATTACTGCTTGAACGTTGGAATAAAGATGGGATATTTGCTCTTACCATCCCCATATTAAAAGCAAGCTTTGGACGTATTAATCACATTACTGTTAATATGTATTACAGAGAGATGCATTACAAGTTCCTGCGGAGAGCTTATGTCTCCACGCAATTGGCTCATCGCTCGGGGCTGGCCCAGAGTGGAATTTGTGGTAAATGTCATAGAACTATTGGGCATCTCTCTCACGCCTTTTGGGCTTGCCCCAGAGTCCGCAGATTCTGGGGACGAATCGCATCTTATCTAATGGATCTTTTGGGGGTTAGGTTGCCTATAACGCCACTACTTTTCCTTTTTGGTCATTTCCCGCGGGTATCCTTGAAGCAGGGTCCCCGATATTTCATACACAAGGCTTGCTTAGTGGGGAAGAAGGTTATCTTATTGTACTGGCGGGATGCGGGACCCCCCTCTTTTTGGATTTGGCGTAATCAGTTACACCACTTGTTACGAATGGAGGAACTGGGCTCCCGCATGGATCCTCGTGTCCGTAAAAGATTCTTATTGATTTGGGACCCGTATCTACAATCGCTATCACATCGCTCCAGAAGTTTGGTCATCAACGATTGCTGAAGTTGCTGTGGACTCCTTCTCTCTTGCAGGATCGCCTTGCCCAATGGATGTCTTGTCGAGATATGCGTGTATGGACTCTGACCTTGGACATTTATCCTTCATGGGGGGGGGGGGGGGGGGGGGGGAAAGGGGGGGGTGGTGGGGGGCTGGGGGGGGGGTAGGGATGCTGTTGAAGTTTGTGTAATGTGGAACAATGTTTTTACAAGGTCAGTGTGGAGGTAAGAGTGACACCTCTCCTGACTACTGTCTTGGTTCTCTAATTTGACTATGTTGTTTGCATTATAATAATAAAAACCGTTTGAAACATAAAAAAAACCCAAAAAGAGAGTTTTCATTAAAATAAATAAAGAGGTTTTTACAAGACCTATGATTGTACTGACTGGTTTTAAATATGAGTAAATATTCAGAAATTATACCAGCGCTGAGCTCTTTTTTCCTCTTAACAATATTATATATCAGTGCCAGCAGTCTTAGATATCCACAATACACACCAGTTGAATTGATTGTCTTGAAACATCTTGTCCAATGTTTGTCTGACCACGAGAGTCCCCTGTCCCGCTCCCAGTGAGATTGGTAAAGGCTGGGTGCACTTATATGTTGCCCTAACCATACATAAATCTTGGAGATCACCCCCTTGGTAATTGCGTTGTTAAAACAGAATTCTTTAAATTCGCTCAGCGCACGGTGAGTATGCTCCTTGAGATAGGAGTCCTGGAGGCATTGCCGAAATTGGAGATAATGAAAGTGTTCTCGGTCAGGGAGCTGATACTGCAGTTGTAAATCCTCAAACGGTTGGATTGTCAAATTGTCTATTAATTGTCCACAGCACTATTTTCCCCTCTTGTGCTAAGTATTAGCTACACCATCCATACTCCGCATGGGAAATCCTCCTTTGTAGATACCCAAAGGAAGTAATGGAGTTACCAACTTGTGACCCATCAATGTAAGCCTACATTTATTCCATATCTTTAAAGTCAACAAGGTAAAAGGATTAGTAGCCACATTCCCCCCTTCCTTCATTGGGAGTCCCCAAATCTTGTGATATAATGTGGCCCCACCTGCTCCCGCCTGCTCTATGCTAATCCATTGTTTTGGATTGTGGCGCGCCGACCATTCCGGTATCACTCTAAGTTGGGCTGCTTGAGAAACATCACAGTCAAGTTACAAGGAGAAACTGGGCTCTAGAAATAGCTTTTGCCTTTTGGCATATTCTTCCTATTGAGTGGGTCGAGTTATCGAGATAAAACTAAAGAAGACACAATACAAGCACCGGGGAAAGTGGTTCTCAATGTCTCTCTTCTTCTTTTGGAGGCCTCTGGGAAATCGATGGATATTTCTATTTTTGGTGAAACAAGCCTGTGTGAAATAGCAGTGAGTACCGTTCAGCTGGAAATCTTCTAAAATCTGAGGAATAGCATTATCGCTGGTTCATTGGAGAAACTGGCATATGTGATCGTCAAGACTTGAGTAGTTTAATTGGGCTGAAGTTGGTTGTTTTTCAAACAGAGCAGGTGGGGCAGGAATTGGCTTTAGGGAAAACGCAATATAAGACTTGGTGTGATCAGGCGGATACCTTAAAGAAAGCTATTTCCCAGGTATATAATTATCTTAACAAAGGTCCACAGCTAAAACCAGCCTTTATGCAGGCTTGGGACAGGGAATTGGGACATTCTTTATGTAAGAATCCTGGGACCAAGTTCTTTACCATCCCAAACGGGGACCCCTCTATTCTCAGCTAGCTGAAAACTGATATAAAATTCTGTTGAGATGGTATTGTACGCCAGCTAAAATACACAGATTTATTTCTTCCTATGATGCTAGGAGCTGGAAGGGGTGTGGAATGGAGGGAACGTTCTTCCACATGAGGTGGACGGGTACCTTTATAGAGCAGTTTTGGGCGTTGGTCACTCAATTTATAGGGGACGTATTAGAGACAGGGGTAACTCTAACTCCAGAGCAGACCTTACTAAACTTGCCCTATGATGTTCCAGTGGCTCAGGGAAAACTCATCTCCTTTATCATATCGGCCGCAAAGTGTGAAATAGCCTCAGAATGCAAAACGGCTGGACATCTTTCAATAGGAAAGGTTTCTTCTCAGTTATGTAAGCTAAATCAGTTACATGTGAAGATAAGATATCCTCGTCCATGGGACGTGACCCAGAGCCAAAAGATATGGCAACCATTCCGGGACTGGCAGGAGAAGAAGAGGATGGATGACCATGATGACTACCGCACCCCACAACTGACCTCCAGAACATCTTATTTCTTTTTTTTTTTCTTTATTTTCAATTTTGAAACTTTTTCCAAGATATAAACTCTTTACAGAAAAATTTGATGTCTAATACATAGAAATATAAATGAAATAACGTAAAACACTTGAAGTTCAAATTGCATCTTAATGCATTTTAGACATCATAATTATAGGATAATAAGGAGATAACAACTAAAGCATTTTACAAGAAATTAATACTACATTTTCCTATTTGTGACTAATTAACTGAGCACTACACGGAACCCCTTCTCATTCTACTCCAAAACTGCTGCTGATACCTGTGGGGAGTGAGCAACCAAAAACTCTTTTAACTATTTAGGCTCTAGAAATATATAATTATTGCTTTTGTAGAGTATGCAAGCCCTACATGGGTATTTTAAAGTAAAACGGGCCCCAATCTTAATTAAATCTGCTCTCATTGATAGGAATTCCTTTCGACGTTGTTGTGTCAATTTAACCACATCTGGATAAACCCAGATGGGGAAACCATAAAATTTAGCTTGCCTATTTCTAAAAAACATCCTAAGTATGTTATTTCTCTCTGAGAGAAAAGCAAAGGAAATAAGTAAAGGTTTTCTTTGGGAAATCTCTAACTCCAAAGATTGCTCTAATATGTCTGTTAAATTTAGGGCTAAATTTGGCTCTTCCATCTGGGTAACCTGATGTAGGTAATATGCCTTCACAACTACAGGTAATGCAGCTTCAGGGATGTTTAATATTTGCTGCATATATGTTCTAAACAAATTTAAAGGTGTAATATCTTTAATAACTGGAAAATTTATTATTCTCAAATTATGAGCCCTCAATGAATTTTCTACTGCTTCTAATCTTTTGGATGTACTAGTTTCTGACTCAATCAATTTCACCTGATTTTTCTCTACCAATGTAATCTTACTTTCTAGTAACTCTCTCTTAGCATTAAAACGTGTAATTATCTCATTATTAATCAATGTCTGTTGTTTGGTTTCCTGCGTAACCTGTGAAAGAACTATAATTGAACTTTCAATTGATTTCAGAATAGACCATATACCTTCCATAGTGATAGAGTCAGATTTCTTTATCATAGAACTAACAGTTAGAGCTCTAAGCTGCTCATCTTTCCCATCAACAACAGTTCCTTCCCCCCTTTCTCTACTTAAGGATGATGTATAATTAGCAGCTTCATGAGTCTCTGGTGTAGAAGTCATTACCAATTCCAGTTTATCAGAAATTTCTGCTGCTGTTGCCATTACAGGTGACAGTATGTTAATATCTCCAGGGTAGGAGGGCTTCTTTGGAGATCCGGGGCTCAAGGTGACATCTAAAGTCAAAGGGGGTGGTATATGCTCCTCTACCAACCACTTAGCAACTAAGCTTTCCGGTGTTAAGGGCCCAGGTACTGAAAAAAACCCTGGAATCTGAAGTTGCCGAGGGTCTATTGCTGGTGAGCTTGCTATCTCACCCCTCAATCTCCCCTTTCTTTTTGTGTGAGGCATATATAATAAAATACAGTTATGCAAGTACAGAAGATCTTATTACTGGGTTTTATACAGTTGTGCTCAGAAAGTCACTTTTAAATCTCCTTATAGGGAGGACTCATGGAAGAGAGGAAGAGACAAATAATTATTATAACGTACCAGATGCAAATTGATGTGGAGCTGTCCAGGATAATAAAGAAGATCAAATTTTTTTTTCAAAAAAGAAATGCCCAAAGTTCTTCCAAGCCGTGCACGCCCCTTCGGCACGCCGGCGTGGCTGCGCGCCGCAGGAGGGGCGGTTTTAACAGCTACCGTCCCTCCTTAATGATGTCAGCTTCCGGGCCGGCAGATGGCAATCCTTCGGGGCTCAGCTGTTCCTTGGCCTCCGGCTGTCAGCCTCCAGGTCGGCAAGTATCTATCCCTCGGGGCTTAGCTGTTCCTTAGCCCCCGGCTTCCACTCGGATAGAGCAAAGTTCTCCTTCCTCTCTCCCTTCCTCCTCACATCTTATTTCTTGATGAATTGACCTCGCTTAAGAGCTGATAATATGGCTTTTTCTCTTTCTCTTTTTCTTTCTCTCACACTCCACAAGGGGAGGGGAGGGGAGGGACGGGATAAGGGAGGTGAACAATTGCAGATAAATACTGTAAACAAACGAGTGACAACACATTGTTTTGTACAATAGTTATATTTTAATGTTAATTATAATTTACAATCTTGTTACATACAATGTTCTATGTTTTGATCACTTCAATAAAAATATAAATAATAATAAATAAAGAAATATAGAAGTAAATGCTCATTGTTCCCTTCTAGCAGGCACAAAAAGGAAACTTGGCAAGGCAGAGGACACGTGCAGGCCGCTATGAGTGATGGATTATTTGTGACGATACAGAAGTGAGGATACCATAGAGGGAAGCAGATGCCTGGGAGGGGGATGTAAAGGAGAGAGGTAATAAAATATATTCACACAAACACATGCACACATTTATGATTCACCATGAACTTTTGTACCTTTGCACAAGGGATGAGAGGAAATTATGCATATATTGGAAATAAATGATAAAAATAATCGAGGGATGCAAGGGTGAGAGTAAATGTGTACTTGACAGGACACAGGGGAATATGTAACCTGGCACCAGGAGGTAAGGGTCGATCACACGCAAGGCATTGCAAAAAACCTGTATACAAATGAGTGCAGAAAGCCCAGGAATTGGGAGAAGGCTGGCGTCCTTGCTGAGGTCTGCACCTACGTTATTACGTGCACTCCTTACCTTCCCTCCCGGCTAAACAAAGGAAAAGAATTGACTGAGATATTGCTTTTGTGCTTTTAACTGAGCACAAGATTATTATAATACAAATGATGCTTATAAAAGAAATGATTATTACTAACTTGTAATAACTTCATTTTACTAATAAAAAATATATAATAAACATATTTTATAATCCTGAATCCAAGTCTTCATGTAATATATATATATAAAGGGAAAACAGAAAGGGAGACATTTGGGAGAGGAAGGCTTTAGCTTGAGTAAATTGGCAATCTCCTATAAGGAGTGCGGTGTCTCCTGTCTATTTCCAGAGTTATAAATAGTAAATGCAGGGTAAAGTTCAGTCGGGCTAAACATGTTTTACATTCCAACCTACAGAACAAACCCACTGTTTCTTTGGGAGACACATCAGAAAGGTTGACTGTGAGGAACAGAAAGTTTGGGTGCGTTTTCCACTTCCAAGATCTGACTGCAGCAAAGGTGAAATCTTAGCGTTGGGTGCAGGGCGCACCACATCCGTACTGATGGAAGGAGACACCGCCGTCTTCCTTCCAAGTCACTGACTTAAAGCTGCAGAATGAACATTTCTATACAAAAGACCTTTGGTTGGTTTGCTTTAATCTTTTTGGGTTGCATTTTACATGCTTAGCATTAGAATCACTCACTAATATCACACGTTATGATATTCATGGTAACATTTATTTTATTTATTTATTTAAAGCTTTTCTATACCGGCATTCATGATACAATCATATCATGCCGGTTTACATATAACAAGGGGTGCAATAACTTTCTTTTAACCAGTGTCGAGGAAGTAAAAAGTTACAATATAACACTATATATACAATATACACTGTACATAATATTCTGTACTTTAATAAGGCGCTTGTCAGCACTTTTTCAAACAAAGATATGACTCAGAATTTTATTTAGAACAAATATAATTTTTAATATTTCATATCTTTGGAAGAACAGGAGCTATCCTTCAAGATGGGCATAGCAACACTGTGTCTTGTAATATCTAGTACACGCTGTCATTTTATAGTTTAACCCATACATAGAAAATGCTTGTGAGAAAATCCTTCACCAATTTGTCAAAGTCATAACCTATACTTGTCTATCCTGAAAACAATCTCCTCCCACCATAAAAGTTCCTTTATCAACATGGCTTTGATGCACTTTGTTTCTTCTGATCTCCTTTTGATCTTCTGTGTTGTGTAAACAGATAGTAGGTCTGTGTTCTGAATAGCTAGTAGGCCTGAATTCTGTTGCTGGTGCCAGACCTTTAATTAAAGCTGTAACCTCAGGGAATCTTCATTCACCTGGCTCCTGTCAGTTGAGATAGGAATCTGTGAGACACAAGCTTGTATTTTGGTTTCTGTGTGAACCAAGCTTTCTTGTATTATGATTTAAATATTGCCATTGATGCCCACCTGGCCTTTAATTATAGGCTTTGCAGAGCCTACAAGTTTCCCAGATCTTCCACATTCTTGAGTCTGAGGTGGTCAGAAGTTCACTGTATTTTAACAGTTTCAGTGTGAATCAGCCAGCTGAGGATTCTGGACTGGCTAAATGAGCCAAAGTTCTGAGCCAAAGTTCTGAATTATATCAACACCATAAGCATGAAATAGAAATCCCTCTGAGATATCTTTGGCCTTTCCTAATAGGGATGTGAATCGTGTCCTCGATCGTCTTAACGATCGATTTCGGCTGGGAGGGGGAGGGAATCGTATTGTTGCCGTTTGGGGGGGTAAAATATCGTGAAAAATCGTTAAAAATCGAAAAATCGAAAAATCGAAAAACCGGCACATTAAAACCCCCTAAAACCCACCCCCGACCCTTTAAATTAAATCCCCCACCCTCCCGAACCCCATCCCTCGCCGGAACATCGTTAAAAATCGAAAAATCGAAAAATCGAAAAACCGGCACACTAAAACCCCCTAAAACCCACCCCCGACCCTTTAAATTAAATCCCCCACCCTCCCGAACCCCCCCCAAATAACTTAAATAACCTGCGGGTCCAGCGGCGGTCCGGAACGGGCTCCTGCTCCTCAATCTTGTCGTCTTCAGCCGGCGCCATTTTCCAAAATGGCGCCGAAAAATGGCGGCGGCCATAGACGAAAAAGATTGGACGGCAGGAGGTCCTTCTGGACCCCCGCTGGACTTTTGGCAAGTCTCGTGGGGGTCAGGAGGCCCCCCACAAGCCTGGCCAAAAGTTCCTGGAGGTCCAGCGGGGGTCAGGGAGCGATTTCCCGCCGCGAATCGTTTTCGTACGGAAAATGGCGCCGGCAGGAGATCGACTGCAGGAGGTCGTTCAGCGAGGGTTCCGGCGCCTCGCTGAACGACCTCCTGCAGTCGATCTCCTGCCGGCGCCATTTTCCGTACGAAAACGATTCGCGGCGGGAAATCGCTCCCTGACCCCCGCTGGACCTCCAGGAACTTTTGGCCAGCTTGTGGGGGGCCTCCTGACCCCCACGAGACTTGCCAAAAGTCCAGCGGGGGTCCGGAAGGACCTCCTGCCGTCCAATCTTTTTCGTCTATGGCTGCCGCCATTTTTCGGCGCCATTTTGGAAAATGGCGCCGGCTGAAGACGACAAGATTGAGGAGCAGGAGCCCGTTCCGGACCGCTGCCGTTCCAGACCGCCGCTGGACCCGCAGGTTATTTAAGTTATTTGGGGGGGGGGTTCGGGAGGGTGGGGGATTTAATTTAAAGGGTCGGGGGTGGGTTTTAGGGGGTTTTAGTGTGCCGGCTCACGATTCTAACGATTTATAACGATAAATCGTTAGAATCTGTATTGTATTGTGTTCCATAACGGTTTAAGACGATATTAAAATTATCGGACGATAATTTTAATCGTCCTAAAACGATTCACATCCCTATTTCCTAATATTTCTAACTATACCACCCTCAGTTTGGTGTTTCATAGAATGGCCCTAAGGGTTGGTGATCCTTCTCTTATTATATCCAATGCCCCCATACCATTAGCCATAATGGCTAACTGTTCCCGTAGTAATACTAATCCCAGATTCTCTGCTCTGTGCCCACAAGCCAGACCTATGGTTAATGGTATCTTCCGCTCCCCATATGTCCCTCCTCCTTACTCATTTACAGTTTGTTCCTACCGGACCCTCATTAGTAACAGCACAAATCCAAACCCACGACTCAGCCCATGGCCTCATTTGGGAATCCCCTCCATTTCATGTAATGTTACCAGCGTGACCTTGATTAATATCTCTGATTACTTTAGAGATGAACGATGGATTGTGTTCTCCCTCCCAAATGTGGGAGGAATACTTCATCCTCCTCATGGCAAGCTGCGACTGGGAATATTTTTACTGGTGCTGTGCAATATCGTAACCAGATATTCCAGCGGTACCAGGAAATCAATGAGAAAGCTTCAATACCAATAAATCTTACTGAACTCCCATCCTGTAACAATGCCTCATGCTTGCATTTGTGCAAAGATTGGTTTATTATTAAGATGATTATTCTTGACTTGCAGTCCTCATGGCCCATTTCCCATCCCGTCCGTATTTCAGCTCCTGTGTATTTCTCTTTTCGAGGGAATAAAATCTGAGCAACTCTTCCTGTTGCTTGGACTGGAAAATGTACCCCTGTGAATGCTTATTTGCCTATTTCTGCTTTTCACCAGCAGAAGCAGACATACAAGTCCTGTTATAAACGGCAAACTTTAGAAGAACTCCCCTCCCTGGATTGGGCTTCACAGGGCAGTCAGAATGCCTTACGATTCACACCTATTACTGTTGAGGAACGCCATAGACTGATGCGTTCCGATTGGTTCCCATTTTCTAACATATACGCTATTGGCCATCTCTCTACTGCTGTCCTGCGTTTACAAGCCTTAGTAGAAATCCTTAAGAACATTACCCAGGATAATATCTGTGCTCTAGCACATCAATTAGCTGAGACTCATCGTTATGCAATGGATAATCATAAAGCATTAGATTTCATCCTGCCAGAAAGAGGGGGTGTTTGCCAAGTACTAAATGTGTAGCACAGAGATTATTGATCGTACCCCACAGGTACTAAACAGTTCTAAATGGTTATTGAACATGATAATCTTTTCTCAGGATGGGCTAAAGAACATGGCTGGGCTATTAGCATGTGTGTATAGTGCGAACAGCAAGGGGAAAGAAAATACTGATTTATGTTTGCATTACACTTACTAAGGGTAGTAACTGCCACTGCATGCGGGTTACCTCTATGCATTCTGGTAAGGGTAGTAACTGCCGCTCCATGCGGGTTACCTCTATGCATTCTGGTAAGGGTAGTAACTGCCGCTCCATGCGGGTTACCTCTATGCATTCTGGTAAGGGTAGTAACTGCCGCTCCATGCGGGTTACCTCTATGCATTCTGGTAAGGGTAGTAACTGCCGCTCCATGCGGGTTACCTCTATGCATTCTGGTAAGGGTTGTAACTGCCGCTCCATGCGGGTTACCTCTATGCATTCTGGTAAGGGTTAGTAACTGCCGCTCCATGCGGATTACCTCTATGCATTCTGGTAAGGGTAGTAACTGCCGCTCCATGCGGGTTACCTCTGTGCATTCTGGTAAGGGTAGTAACTGCCGCTCCATGCGGGTTACCTCTATGCATTCTGGTAAGGGTAGTAATTGCCACTCAATGCAGGTTACCTCTATGCATTCTGGTAAGGGTAGTAACTGCCGCTCCATGCAGGTTACCTCTATGCATTCTGGTAAGGGTAGTAACTGCCGCTCCATGCAGGTTACCTCTATGCATTCTGGTAAGGGTAGTAACTGCCGCTCCATGCCGGTTACCTCTATGCATTCTGGTAAGGGTAGTAACTGCCGCTCCATGCAGGTTACCTCTATGCATTCTGGTAAGGGTAGTAACTGCCGCTCCATGCGGGTTACCTCTATGCATTCTGGTAAGGGTAGTAACTGCCGCTCCATGCGGGTTACCTCTATGCATTCTGGTAAGGGTAGTAACTGCCGCTCCATGCAGGTTACCTCTATGCATTCTGGTAAGGGTTGTAACTGAGCTCCATGCGGGTTACCTCTATGCATTCTGGTAAGGGTAGTAACTGCCGCTCCATGCAGGTTACCTCTATGCATTCTGGTGAGGGTAGTAACTGCCGCTCCATGCAGGTTACCTCTATGCATTCTGGTAAGGGTAGTAACTGCCGCTCCATGCTGGTTACCTCTATGCATTCTGGTAAGGGTAGTAAGTGCCACTCTGTGCAAATTAACCCCTGTGCTCTCTGCATTTTGCTAGAGTCTCCTCTGTTATTTTTAACTCTTGTGCTGTCTGCCCGACCAATATCTGGCCCTTTCTGCATAATCACTGAGGAAGATCTGGGACTGGGTCAGGCAGGCAGCAGGAAGAGGAGTAGGGGGAGGAGATCAGTGGTGCATGGGCCGCATCCTTCACCTCTGCAGCTCTGGTTCAGGTCTTGATCCTCTTGGGGTAGAGCTGGATTGCTTTTTTCTGTTTGTTTGCATTCTTGACCTTACTCTGTCATTCCTCAGTCTTATGGTTCTTTTGTAGTGCAACCTCCTTCTCTGAACTTCCTTTACTTTTTACAAATTACTGATCTTTACCATTCTCCGTGCCTCTTGTCTCCGTCAGTGTGAGATTGCTCAGTACCTCTCCCGCTGCCTGGGAACTTCCCCTTTTCACCTTCTCCTGTTCTGCAGAATAACACCGGGACATTCTCTTTAATCGCGTCACAGAATGGAAAATGGGCTTAGTAAGTCCGGCCTTAAGTAACTGAAGCACATTTTGGATGTGAATCCCCCCAGCTCCTTCTAACTTTATGGGCAGCGGCTGATGGTGAGAAGCTGGGGGGATTCACATCCAAGGTGAGCTACAGCTCCTTAAGACCTGATTTACTAAGCCCATTTCTCCTTTCTGTCTAAGGGGGGGAAAGCTTAGTAAATCAGGCTCTCAATGTGAATTAAATGTGGGTGCCCAGCAGTCTCCCTCCCTCTCAATCCTTCCCCTTGTTCCCTTCCTTCTGCCATAAGCTCCCTAACCCCACAGCCCCCAAGCCAGCGCCATTCAGTTACCCCCAGCCCTCCCCAGCAGCAAGCTCAGACCCCAGCTCCTTACCCCTCTCCCTCACCTCTTCCTGCCTCCCCTGCAGCAGTTGTTCCTCTCTGGTCAGCACCGCATCTCTCCCTGGGGCGGATGCAATATAAAGCGGGCGCTGAAAAGTCAATATCCAAAGTAGTGGGTCGGGCTAGCAAGGGCCATTGTGCCAGTCCTGTAGAGGTTATGGGGGTAAATCAGCTTTGAAAATCAATCAGGAGGCTCCGTTTTTTTTTTAAACTTAATTTTATTTATATTCCACCTTTCAGACATTAAAAGTGGATTACATTCAGGTACTGTAGTTATTTCCCTGTCCCCAGTGGGTTCACAATCTGTTTGTACCTGAGGCCACAAGGAGTGGTGGCACTGGGATTTGAACCCTGGGTTCCAGCCCACTGCTCTTACCACTGGACTTTTGCAGCCAGTGAGCAGAGGCAGAGCTGGAGGGGCGGAGTCAGCAATTATGAACTTAGCTTTTGAATTTCAAATGTCCCTCTGATACAGCACAAAAGTCCAGCCATGCACTTGGAAAATTATTCTTGGTGACGAGTAGGAGATGTAATTGTCATTTGCCTGGTACAGTGAGAGAATGCTTTGTTTTTTATTCAGATGATCTTCAGCCGGTCAGCAGGGGGCAGTATAAGAGGGCAGTGTTCCACTGGCACCAGGAGCTGGAGCTGAGGGGATGAATCCCAGGACCGATGTCTTCACCCTGCTGCTAAGTTCTGAGAGAGAGAGACTGTAACACTGAGAGAGAGATGCTCGTTTCAGCAGACATTGCACTGCTGCTGAGGATCTGTCAGAGGGACAGAACGGGCTGAGAGATTGAGAGATGGAATTAGCAGAAAGAGAGAGAGAGAGAGACCTGTTTCAGCTGGGAAGTACAGCTGTGGGGTGACAGGAAAAGGTTGCACAGGACCCTCCTATCTGACTGGGAAGGATGCAGCATTTCACTCTGCAGACAAACTGTTAAGTACCAGCAATTACTGTTCCTTATCTTTTTCCCTTTTTGCTGTTTGCAGTTTTCCAAGCCTTTTGAGTTAACTGTAAATCCTTTTCTTATATATTATAACATTCATTTATTAGCACTGTTTCTGTGAAGGATTAGTGACAGGTGAGTTAGTACTGGGTATCAGCAGGGTCCTGCACCAAGTCTCACACAGCTCTAACAGGTTTTTGTGTCAGCAGAGCTGGAGTAACCAACCAGCATCTGAATCAGTGAGGAGGTCTTCTGACCACAGATTGTGCTAATAAATAAACATTTGACTGCTATTTAGTGATTCCTCAGTTGTTATATTTATTGTTTTGTCTTTTCTGGGTCCCTTTTCTAAGGTCTAAGCTTCTCTCAGAGGAGGCCCTAGTTTAGGGGTAGTGAGTGGACTAAACCATTTGCTATGGCTCACTGGGGTAACTATAGAGGGCAGACAGTTCCCTGTGCTCTGAGGAATCACTGATTAGCATTGTGCAATCCCTGAATACCAACACAATGTTTCTTCATTTATATTTATAAACTAATAGGTCCATGCCGAGAGCAGGAAGTTAGCTGGACTTACCCGGGTACGAGTTCCCGCTGGATAGACCCAAAGACAGTGAAGTCAGTTTATCCAGCTCACTTCAGGGTGGCTTCCACTGTTACCAGACTTCCCCGGCTCAGTGTAACTGGGAAACGCTCAATATCGCTGCAACCCAGCTAAACATAAGCCCCACACCCAGCACATCACTTTTTTTTTTATCCAGGTAAGTTAACAATTCATTGGCCCACAATTTTACCACTTTGTCCAGCTAAATTCCAAACTCAGCCGGACAAATCCAGTGACCGAGGACCTTTAAAAGTGTTACAGACACAAAGTGATGTTTGCAAAGGCTCCTTACCACGTTGGTTGTTTTTGTTGCAGGACGAGCGGAACCAGAAAGAGAAAGAAAGGAGATGTGTGAGCATTGATCTTGGTTATCACAAAGTTAATTATGTCCATTTCTGTATACAAAGTAGGGGGCAAGTTTTCAGAAGAGCTGCTGAGTTGGCCACAAGAGTTGAGTACGTTTATTGGATAAATTTTAGTGAGTTTTCAATCACAGCATGGCGGCTGGAAATGTTCCCAAATTTAGCTTCTCCAATTCAGCACTGAGCGGCCTCCTGAAAACTTACCCTGAGCAGCTGCAGAGGATCTACCCTCACTGCCTGCCCCTTAATCTAAGAAAAATACCCACCTCTCCCCCGACCCCAGAAGTCACCCCCTCCTCTGACCCCAGAGCTTACTCCAGCCCCAGAGTCCTCCCTTACCATGACCCCTGACCTCACCCCTCCCCTGACTCGAGTTTACCCCTCTTCCCCAATCTTAGACCACATGTCCCCTTCTCCTGTTCTGGACATTGTGATTTTTATTCATTTCACTGTTACTGATTTCCTGTTCGATTGTTTTGTCATGTTTTCTTTTTTTTTTTTTTTTTTAATTTTATTTTTATTTCATGTTTTCTTTTTAATTATGATTATGATTTATTAGCTTGATTAATCACAAAATCTTACAACAGGAAATCAATGCAATGTACAAAGAATAAAATAAACAGCACTCCCTGCTATAAATAAATGGCCGTAATGAATGCATCCTGTTAAAACTAGTAACAAAGTCATAACCAGGGCTGACAAAGAAGAGGGAAATCCTATAGGGCTGCATCAAGGGACAGTGAGTGCTGTCTGCATGCTGAAGCACTTCCTGCAACCTGCGTGTTTAGCATGAAACATTAACATCTTCTCTAGAAAGCCCCAGAGTTGACCTTGAACTACTTTTTCAATAATTTTGGACAAGACAGGCAAACTTGAGATAGGACAATAGTTTTCAGGAATATTTGGGAGAAGATGTTGGGTATTTTTTCAGAACTGGACAGACTGTAGCTTTCCTGAGAGTAGCTGTAACTTACCGGGGTTGGGAGGTGGTGTTGATGATGGTGGGAAAAGGATGAAGGGAAGGGAGTCATGGATGGAAGGGGAGGGGGATGCGGTGTAGGGGTAGGGGAGTAGTGGGATCAGGGGATGAAAGGGAACAGGGTGTTGTTAAGTGGAGGATGGGGAGGGGAGGGGAAGGGGAAGGGAAGGGGGAGGGAAGGGGAGGGAGGGGGGAGGGGAAGGGGAAGGGGAAGGGAGGAGGGGAAGGGAAGGGTAGAGGGAAGGGAAAAGGGAAGGGAGGGGGAGGGAAGGAGGGGGGAAGGGGAGGGAAGGGAAGGGGAGGAGGGGAAGGGAGGGAAGGGGGAGGGAAGGGGAGGAGGGGAAGGGGAGGGAAGGGAAGGGGAGGAGGGGAAGGGAGGGAGGGGGAGGAGGAAGGGGAAGGGGGAAGGGAAGGGAGGGGAAGGGGAAGGGGAGAGGGAGGGGAGGGGAGGGAAGGGGAGGGGAAGGGGAGGGGGGGAGGGGAGAGGGGAGGAGGGAGGTGGAGGGGAGGGAGGAGGGAAGGGGAGGAGGGGGAGGGGAGGGGAGGGGAGGAAGAGGGGAAGGGAGAAGGGGAGGGAGGGGAAGGGAAGGGAGGGGAAGGGGAGGGAAGGGGAGTGAGGGGGGGGGAGGGAAGGGGAGTGAGGGGAGGGGAGGGGGAGGGGAGGGGAAGGGGAAGGGGAGGGAAGGGGAGGGGAGGGGGAGGGGAAGGGAAGGGGAGGAGGGGAAGGGGAGGGAAGGGGAGTGAGGGGGAGGGGGAGGGAAGGGGAAGGGGAGGGGAAGGGAAAGGGAGGGGAAGGGGAGGAAGGGGAAGGGGAGGAGGGGAAGGGGAGGGAAGGGAGGGGAAGGGGAGGGAAGGGGAGTGAGGGGGAGGGGGAGGGGAAGGGGAAGGGGAGGGGAAGGGAAAGGGAGGGGAAGGGGAGGGAAGGGGAAGGGGAGGAGGGGAAGGGGAGGGGAAGGGGAGGGTGTTGCAAATGAGGGAGGGAAAGGGATGTATTTTTCTTGATGGCTGGGATTTCTTTATTTGATCTGTTAAAGAAAGGTTCAGACTTTAAAATGTGTAAGACCGATCGCACATCACCATTATATACAGGGAGGACAATAATGAAAGCCATTTCCGGGGGTAAAACGCTCTTTTATCCACAGAAATGGGCTGTTTGATTATTGTCCATCCTCTACACAAGTAAAAGTAGGAGCATATATCAGCAAGGCATGGGCTTTTCCCCATGTAGTTTTGCAAATATTTCTGGTTTGGAGTTCGGAGAAGGGAGAAACCTATATGCAGAGTTTTCCTATAACAACCTGCCCTCACCTAAAGCAGGCAGGGTATTTGAGAGGGCAATAAACAAAGCAAAACTAGATGAGTACTTTTGCATTCATTATCACAGCAAACCTCCAAGTTAAAATTCACATGGGATTGGCCAGACCTTGCATACTTTGATTATTTAGTTCAAGGCTGGGAAACATCCAGGCCCAGATGAGACTCACAGCTCAGTCCCATGCAGCTGCTGCCAGAGCCCCAAACCAGAGTTTCATGGTGGGAGCTTTTGCTCCGTGCCTCTGACTCCGCCCCCTCCCCCCCATAATCAAATGTTCACCACAGGAGCGAGCAGGATCTGCTGCCACAGCTTGGGTTCATCCCTCCCCCTTATTCTTGATTTAAATATTCATAAGGACTGGAGAGTGGCACAAGAGCTCCTGCCTCATCCTTGGCTCCTTCCTGCAGCCGCCCAGGCCAAGAATTAAATGTTCACAGGGAAAGGCTCTGCCCCAGCCACCCAGAATTAAATATCCTGGCAGGAATGAAGAGCACACATCACATCTCTTCCTTTACCTCCCTGGAATAAAACATTCATAGCAGAAGTAGAGCAAGAGCTGCTTCCCCTGACACTTGGGGGTTAAACCCTTGCTCGCTTGAGGGTCCCGGCAAGCACTGCAGAGGCCTTGCCTGCTCCTGCACTTGTGCCTCTCTCCTGACAACCTCCCACCCAGCAACTGGGTTTCCGCTTGGATCTGGGGCAAGTACTGTATGCACCACCTGCTCCTTCATGAGGGTTTTCTGGGGACAGTGTGACTCCCAAACCTGGGGTTTCACAGTACCCAGAAAATTAAAGAATGTGCATCCAAAAAATACAAGAATCACTGAAAACCTCACTCTCCTAGGATCCACAGTGCTAATAAACCAGAGCTTGTTATGAAGGCAGAACAATGAACCCAAAGGATTTTAAATAAACTGCATTACAAGCAGGGGAAGAAGAAAAGGAATTTCCCAGTAACTCCAACTGGTTTTTAAGTGAAGGTTTTTGCAGAGCTGAATGCTGCCCCTGTCTCAGTCAGGGGTGAGGGTGCTGATCAGATCAGCTCAGACTGTACAACTGGCTGCCCTTCCTTAGCTTTACAAACTCTCCCTATTAACCCACAGCTCTGTCTCTCTCAGGGACCCTCAGCAACAGCGACCGTCCTCAGCTAAGAGGAGAAGTGAGGGAAAGGGAAAGGGGAAGCAGAAACAAGACAGAGAAAGGGGAGGGAATATAGAGAACAGCAAAGGCAAGGCAGGTGGGCAGAGAGGAAAGAGCAAAGGAGAAAAGATAGGAAAAGTGGAGGGGGAGAACAGGAGATAAGGAAGGGAGATATGGGGAGGGGAGAGCAGAGGGAGCATTGGAAGGAGGGGTGGGAGGAATTGTTAAAATATTCAGCTCCAGGTGGAGTTGAGTTCTGCGCTGCATTAGTTTCCCCCTTTCTCCTCTCGCTTGTAGTTCAGTTCCATCTTTGGTGATTGCTCCTTCCCTTTCTCCTCTCGCTTGTAGTTCAGTTCCATCTTTGGTGATTGCTCCTTCCCTTTCTCCTCTCGCTTGTAGTTCAGTTCCAGGTGGAGTTGAGTCTGCGCTGCATTAATCCTCCCCTTTCTCCTCTAGCTTGGGATTTACTTCCAGAAGCTTCAGGTCCTTTGGTCTCATAATATCCAGAGTCCCAATCAGCAGAAATGCTCCCTGCTTGCTGCCATCCTTTGCATTAAGAGACACCCTGGCAGCTTTGCCTTTTATTATGTCACCTCCTGTCATCATAACATCACAAGAGGGGGGGAGAGACCATGTGAGGCTGATGGTGAGGGGAGGGGAGAGGAGCAACTGAATTCAGATCAGTACAAATTAATTAAAATAATCTGAATATAATAAAGAGGAAAGTTGCCCCATTCCTGCACCACCGGCCTGCAACCTGAACTGCGCCCCTCCCTGGTAGTCTCCAGCTCTGTCTGTATGGAACTTGAGCTCCTCCCCTCTCATTCTCCACTCTCCAGCTCTGCCCCTCTCTCTCTCACCGTATTCTTCAGCTCTGCCCCTCTCCTTCACACTGTTACCTCCAGCTCTGCCCCTCTCTCTCTCACACTGTGCTCTCCAGCTCTGCCCCTCTCTCTCTCACCGTATTCTTCAGCTCTGCCCCCCTCTCTCTCTCACACTGTGCTCTCCAGCTCTGCCCCTCTCTCTCTCACACTTGTGCTCTCCAGCTCTGCCCCCTCTCTCTCTCACACTTGTGCTCTCCAGCTCTGCCCCCTCTCTCTCTCACACTTGTGCTCTCCAGCTCTGCCCCCCCTCTCTCTCTCACACTTGTGCTCTCCAGCTCTGCCCCTCTCTCTCTCACTGTATTCTTCAGCTCTGCCCCTCTCCCTCTCACTGTGCTCTCCAGCTCTGCCCCTCTCTCTCTCACGCTGTGCTCTCCAGCTCTGCCCCTGTCTCTCTCACTTGTGCTCTCCAGCTCTGCCCCTCTCTCCCTCATGCTGTGCTCTCCAGCTCTGCCCCCCTCTCTCTCTCGTGCTGTGCTCCAAGCTCTGCCCCTCCTCTCTCTCACGCTGTGCTCTCCAGCTCTGCCCCCCCTCTCTCTCTCGTGCTTTGTAGGCTCTCTGCCATCTCTCTGCTGCCCCTCTCTCTCTCACGCTGTGCTCTCCAGCTCTGCCCTGTCTCCCTCATGCTGTGCTCTCCAGCTCTGAATCTCTCTCTCTGTCTCTGTATTCTCCATCTCTGCACCTCTCTCTCGCTGTGCTCTGCAGCTCCACCCCTGTCAATGTATTCCGCAGTTTCACCCTTTTCTCTGTCAGAATTTCCCAATCCACTCTGCTGGGGCCCCCACACTCCCATAATTGTGTGGCTGTAGCAAGGGCAACAAAATTCAGCCCTTGCCAAGGAACCAAAAACATTGATGGCAGTCAAACAGCGCATTTACCCTCACCTGCCCACCCCAGAAGAGAAACATTGCTGGTAGTGGATGGTGCATTAACCCTCTCTTACCCACCTGCCTGCCCGGATGCTCCCAAAGAGACATATTGATGACAGTGGACAGCGCAATCTCCCCGCTCCCCTCCCCTGGATCTCCTCACTCACTGGCTTGTATTGGACAAACAGGAGGAGGAGGAAGGCCCTGCAGATCCTCTAGTACAACCTCCCTTCTCCCCCGCTGAGGTCTGAATGGTGCAGTTTGATCCTCGAGGTTCAAAGCAGGATGCTCTGACGTGGTAAGGGAGGAGGGAGGATGTATCAGGAACGCTGCAGAGTCACTGTCCTCTTCCTCTTCCTGGTTTGCCAATAGTTCCCTCTGAGTGAGGGGGTCCATGGGCATGGGGAGCTCTTGTAGAGGGTTAACCTGAGATTGTGGGCTGGAGGGAAGAGAACAAACTGACTGGGGATTGGGGAGGAGGGGAAGTGAGTGAACCAGGGGAAATGGGGGAGTGAATCAGGGGAAACGGGGAGTGAATCAGGGTAAGTGAAGGGTTTGTGGGGTGGAGGGAGGAAGGGAGGGAGGGAGGGAGGGAAGGAGGGAGTGTATCAAGGTGAGTGAGGAGTTTGGGAGGAGTGAATAAACCATGGAGAATGAGGGGTTCACAGGGGGAGGGAGCCAGGGTGAGTGAGGGGTTTGGGAGGGGAAAATAATTTGAGTGACTAAGGAGCTTATGGGGGGAAGAGCCAGGGTGAGTGAGGGGATCAGAGGGGGGGGGGGGGAAAGAAGTAAAAGAGGGGAGTGAAGGGGTGAAAAGGGCTTTGGAAGGGGGATCAGGTGGGAAGAGCAAGTGAAAGTGAGGAGTGAAAGGGGCTTTGGAAGAGGGAATAAGGAAAAGAGAGGATGGGGGTGGGATTCTGCTACCAGACATCTTAATTACGCACTTCCTACACTTCACAGTATTTCCCCATCCTTGGACTGGTTTTACTGCTGGTGGAATGAATGATGCATGAAATGTCTGTCTCTCGCCCCTGATCCTCTCTGTACTGCATTTTTTCTCTCTTTTCCTCTCTGAGCTCAGCCTCTCCCTGACCTGTAACTCCAGGTCTGCACAGCCCAGGCTCTCTGCTCACAGCACCGTGCAGTGATGGTGTCAGCGAGAGGAAAGCAGAAATCTGATCTTGTGAGCAGGACCTGAACTTTCTCATTAATCCTGGTGCAGTCAGACATTAACCTGAGGGGGGATCTTAGTTACCTGATGGTTCTGGATGCGGGTGCTAATCAGTCTACAGCACTCCTAGATGTACACAGCTCTCCAGCCCATCTCAGTCCTGTAATTTGCTGTCAGACTAAAGAAAAAATCTCTGCAATAGTGAAGACTCGCTGGCCTGGAGGATTGTTTTACTTCCAAAATATTTTATAATATCCTATTAATAAAGCTTCCAGAGCTTCTCCCCATCCCTGCATCATACGGATTTATTCTCTTGTGAGTGTCTCTCTCTTGGCAATCTCCCTCCCACCAACCGGATTTCCACTTACCTATGGGCAAATCTGCTCACTTTGAGCCTCACACCAGGACCACTTGTTCTAAACCAGACGTGGCCAACGTTTCACGCACCAAGCGTCGTGGAATCAGAATTTACCACAGAGCCTCAGCAAAGGGAGTCCCAATGAGTGCCCCCATACCTTTCAGTCTCTCTCAATCCTCCCACCCTGTGCCTTCCAGTCTCTCTCTCTAATATCCTGTTCCCACCAATCCTTCTCTCAATTCCCCACCTTCTCCCTACCAGGCTCCCTCTAAATCCCCCCATCCTATCCCCACAAGTCTCTCTATCAGTTATCCAGAAGATTCTCTCAATTTTTCCAACTTGTCCTCAGAGATCCTCACTGCAGCCCCAGCACAGCACCTCCAACCTCCACAATAATTATGATGGGGGCTCAGCCCTCACCCATTCTCTCTTTTCTTCCTCTAAATTGACCCCCCCCCCCCCCCTCCTTCCCCTCCAGTTCTCTCTTTGTCTCTCTCTCTCCCCTACTTCCTCCTCCATCACCTGTGCTGGATCTCACTTATAACCCTCCCTATACCCCTCCAATACTCACCCCTTCCTGCCACTTCCCAATCACACCTCTGACTCTCTCTCAATCATCCACCCCATCATACCTTCCCCACCATCACTACTTCTGGTTCTGTTACCTTCCCTCCTCCCCCTTCATTACCCATAACTTTATCACCCATCCTCACTGTCACCCTCCCCGTGTCACTTCTGGTTCTGTTACCTTCCCTCTTCCTTTTCATTACCCATAACTTTATCACCCATCCTCACTGTCACCCTCCCCGTGTCACTTCTGGTTCTGTTACCTTCCCTCTTCCCCCTCATTACCCATAACTTTATCACCCATCCTCACTGTCACCCTCCCCGTGTCACTTCTGGTTTTGTTACCTTCCCCCTTCCCCCTTCATTACCCATAACTTTATCACCCATCCTCACTGTCACCCTCCCCGTGTCACTTCTGGTTCTGTTACCTTCCCCCCTTCCCCTTCATTACCCATAACTTTATCACCCATCCTCACTGTCACCCTCCCCGTGTCACTTCTGGTTCTGTTACCTTCCCCCTTCTCCTTCATTACCCATAACTTTATCACCCATCCTCACTGTCACCCTCCCCGTGTCACTTCTGGTTCTGTTACCTTCCCTCTTCCCCTTCATTACCCATAACGTTATCACCCATCCTCTCTGTCACCCTCCCCGTGTCACTTCTGGTTCTGTTACCTTCCCTCTTCCCCATATTTACCCATAACTTTATCACCCATCCTCACTGTCACCCTCCCCGTGTCACTTCTGGTTCTGTTACCTTCCCTCTTCCCCTTCATTACCCATAACTTTATCACCCATCCTCACTGTCACCCTCCCCGTGTCACTTCTGGTTCTGTTACCTTCCCCTCTTCCCCTCATTACCCATAACTTTATCACCCATCCTCACTGTCACCCTCCCCGTGTCACTTCTGGTTCTGTTACCTTCCCTCTTCCCTTCATTACCATAACTTTATCACCATCCTCACTGTCACCCTCCCCGTGTCACTTCTGGTTCTGTTACCTTCCCCTCTTCCCTTTTCATTTACCCATAACTTTATCACCCATCCTCACTGTCACCCTCCCCGTGACACTTCTAGTTCTGTTACCTTCCCTCTTCCCCTTCATACCCATAACTTTATCACCCATCCTCACTGTCACCCTCCCCGTGTCACTTCTGGTTCTGTTACCTTCCCCCTTTCCCCTTCATTACCCATAACTTTATCACCCATCCTCACTGTCACCCTCCCCGTGTCACTTCTGGTTCTGTTACCTTCCCCCTTCCCCTTCTCCTTCATTACTCATAACTTTATCACCCGTCCTCACTGTCACCCTCCCCGTGTCACTTCTGGTTCTGTTACCTTCCCTCTTCCCCTTCATTACCCATAACGATATCACCCATCCTCTCTGTCACCCTCCCCGTGTCACTTCTGGTTCTGTTACCTTCCCTCTTCCCCATCATTACCCATAACTTTATCACCCATCCTCACTGTCACCCTCCCCGTGTCACTTCTGGTTCTGTTACCTTCCCTCTTCCCCCCCTTCATTACCCATAACTTTATCACCCATCCTCACTGTCACCCTCCCCGTGTCACTTCTGGTTCTGTACCTTCCCTCTTCCCCTTCATTACCCATAACTTTATCACCCATCCTCACTGTCACCCTCCCCGTGTCACTTCTGGTTCTGTTACCTTCCCTCTTCCCCTTCATTACCCATAACTTTATCATCCATCCTCACTGTCACCCTCCCCGTGTCACTTCTGGTTCTGTTACCTTCCCTCTTCCCCCTCATTACCCATAACTTTATCACCCATCCTCACTGTCCCCCTCCCCGTGTCACTTCTGGTTCTGTTACCTTCCCTCTTCCCCCCTCACTACCCATAACTTTATCACCCATCCTCACTGTCACCCTCCCCGTGTCACTTCTGGTTCTGTTACCTTCCCCTTCTCCCTTCATTACCCATAACTTTATCACCCATCCTCACTGTCACCCTCCCCGTGTCACTTCTGGTTCTGTTACCTTCCCCCTTCCCCTTCATTACCCATAACTTTATCACCCATCCTCACTGTCACCCTCCCCGTGTCACTTCTGGTTCTGTTACCTTCCCTCCTTCCCCTTCATTACCCATAACGTTATCACCCATCCTCACTGTCACCCTCCCCGTGTCACTTCTGGTTCTGTTACCTTCCCTCTTCCCCATCATTACCCATAACTTTATCACCCATCCTCACTGTCACCCTCCCCGTGTCACTTCTGGTTCTGTTACCTTCCCTCTTCCCCTTCATTACCCATAACTTTATCACCCATCCTCACTGTCACCCTCCCCGTGTCACTTCTGGTTCTGTTACCTTCCCTCTTCCCCTTCATTACCATAACTTTATCACCCATCCTCACTGTCACCCTCCCCGTGTCACTTCTGGTTCTGTTACCTTCCCTCTTCCCCTTCATTACCCATAACTTTATCATCCCATCCTCACTGTCACCCTCCCGTGTCACTTCTGGTTCTGTTACCTTCCCTCTTCCCCCTCATTACCTATAACTTTATCACCCATCCTCACTGTCACCCTCCCCATGTCACTTCTGGTTCTGTTACCTTCCCTCTTCCGCTTCATTACCCATAACTTTATCACCCATCCTCACTGTCACCCTCCCCGTGTCACTTCTGGTTCTGTTACCTTCCCTCTTCCCTTTCATTACCCATAACTTTATCACTCATCCTCACTGTCACTCTCCCCGTGTCACTTCTGGTTCTGTTACCTTCCCTCTTCCCTCTTCCCCTTCATTACCCATAACTTTATCACCCATCCTCACTGTCACCCTACCCGTGTCACTTCTGGTTCTGTTACCTTCCCTCTTCCCCATCATTACCCATAACTTTATCACCCATCCTCACTGTCACCCTCCCCGTGTCACTTCTGTTCGTTACCTTCCCTCTTCCCTCATTATAAACTTTATCACCATCCTCACTGTCACCCTCCCCGTCACTTCTGGTTCTGTTACCTTCCCTCTTCCCTCATACCCATAACTTTATCACCATCCTCTCTGTCACCCTCCCGGTCACTTCGGTTCTGTTACCTTCCCTCTTCCCCTCATTACCCATAACTTTATCACCCATCCTCACTGTCACCCTCCCCGTGTCACTTCTGGTTCTGTTACCTCCCTCTTCCCCTTCATTACCCATAACTTTTCACCCATCCTCACTGTCACCCTCCCCGTGTACTTCTGGTTCTGTTACCTTCCTCTTCCCTTCATTACCCATAACTTATCATCCATCCTCACTGTCACACCTCCCGTGTCACTCTGGTCTGTTACCTTCCCTCTTCCCCTTCATTACCATAACTTATCACCATCCTCACTGTCACCCTCCCCGTGTCACTTCTGGTTCTGTTACCTTCCCTCTTCCCTTTCACTACCCATAACTTTATCACCCATCCTCACTGTCACCCTCCCCGTGTCACTTCTGGTTCTGTTACCTTCCCTCTTCCCTTCAACCCATAACTTTATCACCATCCTCACTGTCACCTCCCCGTGTCACTTCTGGTTCTGTACCTTCCCTCTTCCCCTTCATTACCCATAACTTATCACCCATCCTCACTGTCACCCTCCCCGTGTTCTTCTGGTTTGTTACCTTCCCTCTTCCCCCTTTCATTACCAATAACTTTATCACCCATCCTCACTGTCACCCTCCCCGTGTCACTTCTGGTTCTGTTACCTTCCCTCTTCCCCTTCATTACCATAACTTTATCACCCATCCTCACTGTCACCCTCCCCGTGTCACTTCTGGTTCTGTTACCTTCCCTCTTCCCCTTCATTACCCATAACTTTATCACCATCCTCACTGTCACCCTCCCGTGTCACTTCTGGTTCTGTTACCTCCCTCGTCCCCTCATACCATAACTTATCATCCATCCTCACTGTCACCCTCCCCGTGTCACTTCTGGTTCTGTTACCTTCCCTCTTCCCCCTCATTACCCATAACTTTATCACCCATCCTCACTGTCACCCTCCCCGTGTCACTTCTGGTTCTGTTACTTCCCTCTTCCCCTTCATTACCCATAACTTTATCACCCATCCTCACTGTCACCCTCCCCGTGTCACTTCTGGTTCTTTACCTTCCCTCTTCCTTCATTACCCATAACTTTATCATCCATCCTCATGTCACCCTCCCGTGTCACTTCTGGTTCTGTTACCTTCCCTCTTCCTTCATTACCATAACTTATCATCCATCCTCACTGTCCACCTCCCCGTGTCACTCTGGTTCTGTTACCTTCCCTCTTCCCCTCATACCCATAACTTTATCACCATCTCACTGTCACCCTCCCCGTGTCACTTCTGGTTCTGTTACCTTCCCTCTTCCCCCTTCATACCAATAACTTTATCACCCATCTCACTGTCACCCCCCCGTGTCACTTCTGGTTCTGTTACCTTCCCCCTTCCCCTTCATTACCCATAACTTTATCACCATCCTCACTGTCACCCTCCGTGTCACTTCTGGTTCTGTTACCTTCCTCCCCTTCCCTTCATTACCATAACTTTACACCCATCCTCACTGTCACCCTCCCCGTGTCACTTCTGGTTCTGTTACCTTCCCTCTTCCCCTTCATACCATAACGATATCACCCATCCTCACTGTCACCCTCCCCGTGCACTCTGGTTCTGTTACCTTCCCTCTCCCATCATACCCATAACTTATCACCCATCCTCACTGTCACCCCCCCGTGTCACTTCTGGTTCTGTTACCTTCCCTCTTCCCTTCATTACCCATAACTTTATCACCCATCCTCACTGTCACCTCCCCGTGTCACTTCTGGTTCTGTTACCTTCCCTCTTCCCTTCATTACCCATAACTTTATCACCATCATCACTGTCCCTCCCCGTGTCACTTCTGGTTCTGACCTTCCCTCTTCCCTTCATTACCCATAACTTATCACCCATCCTCACTGTCACCCTCCCGTGTCACTTCTGGTTCTGTTACCTTCCCTCTTCCCCTCATTACCATAACTTTATCACCCATCCTCACTGTCACCCTCCCCGTGTCACTTCTGGTTCTGTTACCTTCCCTCTTCCCCCTCATTACCCATAAACTTATCACCCATCCTCACTGTCACCCTCCCCGTGTCACTTCTGGTTCTGTTACCTTCCCTCTTCCCCTTCACTACCCATCACTTTATCACCATCCTCACTGTCACCCTCCCCGTGTCACTTCTGGT
>NW_021820609.1:132056-197423 GCF_901001135.1 Rhinatrema bivittatum | reverse complement strand
TTGTGGATCGTCCAGTCGTGTACCCCCTCGTGTTCGTGGGGGCCGTTTGTATCCTCTGCCTCTCCCTAAAAAACGATTTGTATTTTGAAAACTGTCAGTGGTTTTTTTATTGTTAGTCAGCTCTTCACCTGATGAGTCATCACTCCCTGATTCGAAAGTGACACTGTTCCCCCGCGGCTTCTTTTTAGATTCACACATCCATGAATAGACGTAGCCTTGCATGTAATCACGCTCATCACGTTGTAGTTTCTCCAATTTATATTGTTTCAAATCAATATGAAACTTCTGTCTTCATTGAATTTGTTCAAATGCTCAGTATATTTTTCAGTCTCTATCAAGCTGGATAATTGTTCTTTAATCGTAGTGATCTCGACTTGTATCTCTACTTCCTTATTCTGCGCTGTTTTAATGATCAAGATCATCAAGTCGAGACTACACTTGTTGAGTTTAGCATTCCAATCTTCAATAAAGGAAGGATCTTCATTGTAGAGATGAGGTGCTTTAGGCATTCGAAGGCCGCGTGAAATGCGTTGGTGCCGGCAATAAATTGGAGAAACTACAACGTGATGAGCATGATTACACGCAAGGCTACGTCTATTCATGGATGTGTGAATCTAAAAAGAAGCCGCGGGGGAACAGTGTCACTTTCGAATCAGAGACGAAGGAAGGAGTTCTGACTCCCGTAGAAGTAGGTGGTCACCCCATCCTAAGTTAAGTATCATATTGCTAAGGTTTCTACTATTGCTTTTTTGAAACAATTTCCGTTTTTTATAGTTGATATTTTGATGAATGACTCCTGAGGAAGCAGCCATGCTGCGAAACACGGCCGCTGTCGGGTCACAGCTATACAACTATTGATTCCACAGACGGGGTTCTAAAATTCAAGGGCTATTTGAGCAGATTCATACATATATAAATTTACTACTTGTTGAAAAAGCATAAACATTTTCCTTCAACAAACGGGTCGCAAATGATAGATAAAACCGGACGGCTTGGTGGCACCGAGCACGTCGTCATAAGGCTTGCTGATGCGATCCCATTTTCACTCTTAATCTTATTTATAATTTTACATGGTTAAAACTACCTGATGAATGGTGAAAGACCTTGAAATAGTATTATTTGGAGACGACACCTTTTGTATGTGAGTGATTTATTCAAAATTAGGGTCGCTATACTGCTCTTTGTGATTGTTTGATCATTCACTTCTGTACATTCTAATTCTCCCATCTTATTTCTTAGACTTCTGGCATTAGCATACAAACATTTCAAAGTTTGTTTTTTGTTTGTTTTTCATTCTGCTTTTTAATTTTTAAATTGAAAGACACCCAGGTGTCGCGCGCCTAAGGAGCACAACAAAGGAGCCTGCTCCTTTGTGCGCTCCTTCGTGCACTCCCTTTGTGCACTCCCTATATATTCTACAGCCTCGTTGTGACTCATTCCTCATAGACCTCCCCACAGACCCCTCTCACATCCCTAAACAACCGCCCTACCCTACTCCGTCCACCCAACGCCTAACTCATGATATCTTTCATGCAACCCTCTACTAATAAACTTTCCCCGATATCATTAACCAGTCACGCAGCAACCAAGCAGGCTCCCTCACACAAAAACACTCACAATGCATTCAATCCAATGCATTCCCAAACTACCCCACCGTTACAATCACCACCAACCTCCCAAAACCACTCCCTCCACCAGAAGCCTCACCAAAATCCACACCAACCCTAAAATCACCTTTAATACTCTCACACTCATCACTCTCCTCCTCATCAATGCACAGTCAATCACCAAAAAAAATCCCAATCATTCATGACCTGCTCACAGACTACCAACCAGACATATTCTGTATAACTGAATCCTGGCTCAAACACACTGACACAGTCCTACTCAATCAACTGCCCAGAAACACATACAACATATTCTCCATACCTAGAAGCAAAAGAAAGGGAGGCGGCCTACTATTCATAGCCCACAAAAAACTTAAATTCTCCTCCTACCCCATAAACTTACCTCCTCCATTCGAGACCAACCTATTCAAATCGAAACATCTTCAAATACTTCTCCTCTATGCCCCTCCCAGTTTGCCTACAGCACAACCTCTCCCCACTGGTCGAAGCCATCACAACACACATCAACCTACAAGAACCAGCCATCATACTAGGAGACTTCAATCTCCATATTGACACCCTCCTGCCTTCTCCCACCTGCGAACTACTCCTATCCACCATGACTGCCCTTGGATTCTCACAAATCAACACCCCCACTCAGAAATCTGGACACACCCTTGACTTAATCTTCCTTAACAAAAAAATATCCGCAACTGAACCACCCACTGCAACCCCCACTCCATGGTCCGACCACAACCTCATACAAGCCAAGCTTCAACATCAATTGACCACATTGAAAACAGACATCTGCTTCATCGAATACACCAAACCATGCTCCAGTGAAGATCTTGCAGAGCTGCTACCTGAAGCACTAAAAACAATTAACCTACACTATGCCAACTCCGCTACAAACTCCTGGATTTCCATCAACGCTGACATAGCCAATACATTATGCCCCACAATAAAAAAGGAAATCAGACCATCTACTAAACAAAATGCGCCTTGGTACACCCCAGAACTGAAAACATCAAAACGAACACTGAGACAAACCGAAAAACAATGGAGACGAACACCTACACCAAACCTAAAAGACAAATACAGAACACTACTACACAACTATACAGCTGACCTCAACACAGCAAAGCGCAACTTCTACACAACAAGAATTCATGAATACCAATTCAACCCGAGGACTCTCTTCTCCTACGTAAAAGACCTCACCAACCCTATCCAGAATGACACAACGCCAAACTCCAACAACATCTCCAGTGAAAAACTAGTTCAATTTTTCAAGGACAAAGTCGACAACATCATTGCCAAGATTCCCCAAACACACAACGACTCAACAAACATTCCTCCGCCCATTCACACATGGGCCCAATTCACACCCATTGCATCTACAGAAATTGAACCCATCAGAAAAACCAACCCAGCTTCCCACCCCGTAGACTCCATACCTATCAAAACCCTAAAACTCATCAAAGAGATTATTGTCAAACCTATAACCCACATCAACCTATCACTCGAGCAAGGAATCTTCCCAGACAAACTCAAAAGCGCCATCATCAAACCAATCATCAAAAAACCTCAACTCGACAAATCAGATCCAGCAAACTACAGACCAGTCTCCAATCTCCCATTCCTAGCAAAAATCATCGAGAAAACAGTCAACAATCAACTTAGACCACCTTGATGCCCACAATGTTCTCCACCCAACACAGCATGGTTTCAGAAAATTATTCAGCACATAAACTCTCCTCCTCTCTCTCACCGACACCATCCTCAGAGGTCGTGACAGTGGCAAAACATTCCTCCTGATACTCCTTGATATATCCTTTGACACCATCAATCACAGAACACTCCTCACCAGGCTTAAAGAAATCTGTCTTCGAGACACTACACTCAATTGGTTCAAATCCTACCTCACTAACAGATCCTTCATAGTCAAGACAAACTCATCTGAATCCTCCCAAGTGCCCCTCACCCATGGCGTCCCTCAAGGTTCCTCACTATCCTCAACCCTCTTCAACATCTACCTCCTCCCACTATGCAAATACCTCTCAGATGCAAACCTCACCTACTTCGTTTATGCAGACAACATTCAAATATTACTCCCCATAACCAAGTCCATTGAACTCACCATGGAAAGATGGAACAAACTCAGTTCAAAACTATCACAACTGCTATCCCAACTATCTCTCTGCCTCAACCAAGCCAAAACAGAGATCATTCACATCCATGACGACCGTCCCTCTTCTCTCCTCGTGAGCACCCCCTCAAACAACCTAGGAAGCTCAAACAACCCGGGGATGCCAAACTTCTCAAGAACCTCACTCACACCATCCACAAAAAACCTAGGCGTAACAATCGACAGCCGACTCAACTTTAAACGACACATCTCCAATACAATCAAAGATGGATTTTTCAAGCTTCAAACACTTAAACTCAAACCCCTCCTCCAGCCGCACGATTTCCGAACAGTACTTCAATCAATTATTTTCTCAAAACTCGACTATTGCAACTCCCTCCTCCTTGGACTCCCAGAAATCCACATCAAACCCCTCCAAGTCCTACAAAACGCCGCCGCCAGAATTATCACCAACCACAGAAAATCCTCCCACATCACACCTACTCTCAAAGACCTCCACTGGCTGCCCATCACACAAAGAATCCAGTATAAAACCCTCACCCTTATACACAAAAAAATAAACACAATGGTCTGGCTAAACACTATCCAACCATACCCCACACAAAGAACTCTCAGATCCTCCAACACAGGTCTCCTCTCCATCCCCAATCTCAAAAATGCACACCTCAATGCAACACGCAAACGAGCCATTTCAATAGCTGGCCCTACCCTGTGGAACTCCCTTCCCACTCATCTCAGAAACGAACCCTCACCGCAAGTCTTTAAAAAAAACAGCTCAAAACATGGCTGTTCTTAAAAGCCTTCCCACCTGATTCCTAACCTCCACGAACGCTTGTTCTTAAAAGCCTTCCCACCTGATTCCTATCCTGCACGAATGCATAACACCCCTCCCACAACCACTCCCACCTACCCCATCCCCTCTCCCACTCATCCTTTCCCATCAACCAGACACCCTATCTATTCGTTAACAAGTCATATTGTATATAGGTTATATGCTACAAGCTTATATTCTCTTTTATTTGTATTCAACTGTTACTATGTTTTTTATTTACCATATTTATTAGTATTCCACTGTTACCATGTTTTTTATTTCAATTGTTTTATCAATTGTTTCCATGTTACAATGTAAAATAGGGCAGATCTCGCCCTATTCAACCTGTTACCTGGAAACCAATGTGATATCTCTCGATCGAATGTCAGTATATAAAATAAATAAATAATTGATAGGGATAAGTTAGAATTTTTTAGCTCAGGTGAGTTTTTAGTTACAGGCACTTGGACTACTTTTCTTATTGGAACCTCACTGTCGGGATGCCCTAATTCTAATGCATCATTAGTATCCTTTGAAGATGCCTCTCTCTGAACCATGCACTGCTGAGCGATTGTCTGCTTTCCCCTTTGTTCTAGTTTAAAAGCTGCTCTATCTCCTTTTTAAAGGTTAGTGCCAGCAGTCTGGTTCCACCCTGGTTAAGGTGGAGCCCATCCCTTCAGAAAAGACTCCCCCCCCCCCCCCCCCCCCCCTTCCCCAAAAGGTTCCCCAGTTCCTAACCAAACTGAATCCCTCTTCCTTGCATCATCGTCTCATCCACACATTGAGACTCCGGAGCTCTGCCTACCTCTGACCTGCACATGGAGCAGGGAGCATTTCAGAGAATGCTACCCTGGAGGTTCTGGATTTAAGCTTTCTACCTAAGAGCCTAAATTTGGCTTCCAGAACCTCCCTCCCACATTTTCCGATGTTGTTGGTGCCCACATGTACCACGACAGCCAGCTCCTCCCCAGCAGTGTCTAAAATCCTATCTAGGTGACGCGTGAGGTCCGCCACCTTCGCACCAGATAGGCATGTTACCAGGCAATCCTCACGCCCACCAGCCACCCAGCTATCTACATTCCTAATAATCGAATCACCAACTATGACAGCCGACCTAACCCTTCCCTCCTGGGCAGTAGGCCTTGGGGAGATATCCTCAGTGCGAAAGGACAATGCATCACCTGGAGAGCAGGTCCTTGCTACAGGATCCTTTCCTGCTGCACCCTGTTGATGCTCTCCAATCATGAGACTTTATTCCTCTAAGGCAGCACCAGAGCCACCTGTCTGAAGTTGGGACTTGGCTATTATGTCCCTGAAGGTCTCATCTATATACCTCTGTCTGCCTCAGCTCCTCCAGGTCTGCCACTCTTGCCTCCAGAGATCGGACTCGTTCTCTGAGAGCCAGGAGCTCTTTGCATCGCATGCACATGTACAACTTCTCACCGGTGGGTAAAAAAATCATACATGTGACATTCAATGCAAAAGACTGGGAAGCCCCCCTCTTGCTGCTGGGCTGCTGCCTTCATCTCAATTTTGTTCAGTTCCTACTTAGGTTTTAGGTTGCTATGGGAGTAGGCATGTGTCTAACGTCCTTTAAATGTATTAGTGAATTCACTATATGTCTGGTAGTGGCCTACAAGGGACTGATCAAACTCTGGTTTGTTTTTTTTTTTGGTTTTTGTGAAAGTGGCACCTGCCTATAAATTAAAGGATGAGCGAGGGGTGGGAGGGTTGGGAAATACTTCAGTTAGTCAGCCAGAGTGACTCACTGTTCTCTTGATTATCAAATGTTGGTACCTAATCAAACCAAATCACACTACCTCAACACCTTTCCAAGGTGAGTAACTGAACTGAACTTTTCAACCTTTTTACTTAGGTATAGACTTCTACTAGCATATTTCAAGCTTCTGGCTACTTTTTTATTTTTTTATACACTCAGTTCTGCTTATTAGTTGCCTTACAAATTAAAATGTACTAACATGGGGATGGAATACTGCTGATCCCTATGGTCCCATACCCCCAATTATGCAACATACACAATAGTGGCTTTTAAATTGACCACAGTTTAATACCAAAACACCAACCCGAGCCCTTACAACTATAAAACAATCCCTCCAAAACTGCCCCCTGTCCAATTTCCACCCTCCCCATCTTCACCACCTTGTCACCAATGGTGAAGTGACTTCTTCCCTCCCCTATCCCCACCTACTCTGCCTCAAACCCGCGAGAGTAGACTCACACCGGGAACTTTGGCCCCGTAGTTCGCCGGTGCAGCCCCTCCAGCTACACGAGGCTCTTCTCCCCCACCCCCCCTCCTTACCACCTGTCGCTGCCCCATTACATAAACCTTTTGGGCTCGGGTTTCCACCACAACAAACGATAGGATATCGTTTGACCCCCCACTGCGGCCATGTTACTATCTCCTGATCTCCCTCTCTAGCCCTTCTTGTGTGGTGGTATTAAACAAATCCATACCGACCTCAGATGTATACCATCCCCACTAAATAAACCCGATTCTGTATCCCAAGACCACTGGTGTCTCACCCAAAATCCTCCCTCCCACCCCATCCATTTACCCACTTGTCTGTTTAATTTTTTGACCCCAGAACGCCACAGTATCGCTTTATTATGCAGTCGCACAATAATGTCCGACCATCCTAATAAAATCCATGGCCATCTGATCATGAGCTGGGAGAAATCCTTCTTCATGCAAGTGATTAATTCCCTGCATGTCTTAGACCCGATGTCATTCCCACCCAGGTGAACAATAATTATGTTCGGCTCTCCCCACATTTGTATCCGCTCAAACAAAAAGGGCAAGAGATCGTCCCAACCCATGCCCCTCTTGCTAAACCATGCCTAATGCCATCCAACTCTTTCCAAGTCCAAATTTTCACCATAAGGATGTTTCAGTGCTCTTCTCTGTGCCCGATGTATGTAGGAATGACTCTCTATCCAGGCACATCCTTCGAACCTCCTCGCCCCCACACACTCTGCAATACAAATTCAAAATTAGTAAACAATTGCATCCCTCCCGCCCCCAATGCCGTATGGCCCCATACCCTACCGAAAACAAGGCCTAACGTACGACCGAAAAGCAGACTACTTCCAACGGCCTAATCATTTGATATCAATCTCTGACAGCCCGGCTTCAGCTGCCAAAGTGGCCGCCCCTATACGAAACGAATGCAAACTATAACATCTTGTATCACCGCCTGCTCTGCTAATAGCTAAACTTAACACCTTTATGAACTGAAACCGCATAAAAGGAGACGTATCCTCAAGTATGAACGGACACTCCATCTTCGGACATATACGCTAGGGATGTGAATCTTAAAATATCGTCCGATATATTTTAAATTCTCAAAAATCGTTAGAGCTGCGATACAATAACAATTCCCCTGATTTATTGTCAAAAAATCGTAAATCGGGGGAAGGGGGAGGGCGGGAAAACCGGCACACTAAAACAACCCTAAAACCCACCCCGACCCTTTAAAATAAATCCCCCACCCTCCCGAACCCCCCCAAAATGCCTTAAATTACCTGGGGTCCAGAGGAAGGGTCCCGGTGTGATCTTTTACTCTCGGACCTCGGACCTCCGTGATTTGTAGAAACAAAATGGCGCCGGCGCTACCTTTGACCTGTCATATGACAGGCCGGCGCCATTTTGCGCAAAATGGCGCCGGCCGTAAGGCAACACGAATCGACTGCAGGAGGTCGTTCCGGACCCCTGCTGGACTTTTGGCAAGTCTTGTGGGGGTCAGGAGGCCCCCCCAAGCTGGCCAAAAGTCCCTGGGGGTCCAGCGGGGGCCCGGGAGCGATCTCCTATGCTCCTGACGTCGGGGGACAAAAAAATAAAATGGCGCCGGCCTGTCATATGACAGGTCAAAGGTAGCGCTGGCGCCATTTTGTTTCTACAAATCACGGAGGTCCGAGAGTAAAAGATCACACCGGGACCCTTCTTCTGGACCCCAGGTAATTTAAGGCATTTTGGGGGGGTTCGGGAGGGTGGGGGATTTATTTTAAAGGGTCGGGGTGGGTTTTAGGGATGTCTTAGTGTGCCGGTTTTCGATTTACACGATATTTAAAAAACCCAAACTGCGACGATCCAATTCCCTCCCCCTCCCAGCCGAAATCGATCGTTAAGACGATCGATCACACGATTCACATCTCTAGTATACGCATATACTTGTGAGCCATACGAACCGGACGTACCGTCTCTTGGACATCTTGTACCAACATGATTACGGCTCCCTTACCCTCCTGGTCCATCTTAGATCTAGGGGGATAAACAATCTAACCATTGAATCACAAATCTGCACGTTCTCGAACAGCATGCCGGTTTCCCCACTAGCCTTGCCGTGATTTTGCCACTAATTCGCTAATTCTCATGGCCCCAAAGAAGGCCCAGGAAAAAGCAGCTCTGAACAGGGTTACTTCAAAAGTCGACCAACAAACCTGTGGCAAAATCTCCCCTAATGTGCCTAAGTCCCGGTAACGAATTGGCCGCCTTTTTGTCCTCCCTATCACCCTGACCCCGCTGCCAACCCCCAAGAACTTTCTTCACTCGGAAACTGTTCAACGGGTTCGGTTGCCCGTTTAATTTTTGGAAAAAGGCGACGCCTGCTAATTGGGAACGCACTGTGGCCAGCGAACATCCCGCCTGTTTTGCTTCCAATATAAATTGAGACGCTGGGGGATGGGCTGTAACTGAATTCCTGCAGCTCGGCCTCAATGAAATCAGCTCCAGAGGGCGCGCACAGTGGGGGTTCCACGGCAGTACTGATTGGTCCCTGACCACTATCATTCACTGCCGGGTTTCCTCCTGATGCCGGAGCCTCAGGGCCGCTTTCCCCTGAACTGGCGTCCTCTCGGGGTAAGAGGCGTGGCTTGCCTGGGGTAGGGTTACAGACCCCATGGGCTTGATCGGGAGGGCTAAACATGCTCACTCCCTTGCAGCCTTTTTTGGGCATGTTGCCAGCCACCCTTATCTGCTGTACGATAAGGCTTAAACTCACGCACCTCTTTCTTGAAGTAACAGGCTGGATGCTAATCAGGTTGGTGCTATTCTTATGATTATTTCCTCACAGAACCTGCTCACGATGAGGACCAGGAAGCCCCCTGCTCCTCGCTGCCTAACCGGCAAATGGCGTGAAATGCCCTCTGCTGGCTAGCTTTGAACGCTGCGAGCCGTTGTGCCCGACGCTCATTGGCCAGCTTCCCCAACTCTGTAACCTGCCCCCCGCCCCCTACCCGCTATCCACACTCGCTGCTCCGACAGATTCCACCCATGTTATAATTGCAGCACCAGACTTGCTGGCGCTGCTGCTCGTTATCTTAATTTTGATCTTTTTGTATTTAGCCTGCTGCATTCACTCCACTAAATTCATTCGAAATTGACAATGTTTTGGCATAATCTTATGCCTTCTTCAGGGGGTATGCCTTTATCTAAAAAACAAAAATCACATCAGTCTTCCAGCAACATTTAAATTTGTTAGGTAGCTTGACATCTGACATTTGTAGATTACAAAAGTGATGCATCGTCTTGCTCCGATGGCTCCCTCTATAAAGTGCCAACCTTGGTGTTGGACCTGCTCAATGCCTTGTTGAACAAGCAGGGTAGCTACATGGTATAGACCAGGAATGATTATAGGGTTCTTCTCACTCTGCTCTAGTTCTGTGTGGGTGATACAGCCACCAACTCTTAGCAGGCTGTCTTTGGAAGTTGAACCCCTTTACTGACAAAGGCAACTATCCTTGGAGGTTTGTATTTCTGATACAATTATATTGTCTTGTATGTTTCCGGTTGTACACAGCACAAGATGCTTACCTGAGCAGAGAGTAATCTCATCTACTGAGTGGGGCTTTGGGCAAAGGTGCCATAGATAACAGGTACCAGGCCTGCTATCAGTCTATTTGTGTCTTGAGATCATATGGATGAGGTATGCTATAGCTGTCCTAAGTGTCACCCAACTTGAGAAGTGAGAGAGGGTGGGCTCCCAAATTGCTCTCAGGAACAATGCTGGTGGCAAGAGTAATGACTGGATGAAGGTCTGAATCCAAGTTGGGTCTACAAGAGTGGATTCTCAAGACCCATGTTTTGGTTTCTGGAGGCTCTGGCCCTGTCAGCAATGTTATCCTCAAGTGGGGTGTTGGTACAGTTCTTGTAGCATGATAAGTTTCTGGTGGGCATATAGTACCATTCTGGGCATATCGACTTTTGCATATGCTCAGCTCTATTGCTGATGTATACATAGGATCTTCTTGTTTGGTATTAGATTTAGCCCAGTACTACCTTGCTGTCTGTGTAAAAGTGGACTTGCATCAATTTGAATGTCCATCAGTTCTTTCTCCACTTCTAGCACTGCTCCACACAATTCCAAGCATGATATGATGTGGTTAAGCTGTGGTGCCAACTTGGCCTTGCTGAAGATGAAGCCTCTGTGCAGTGTTGCTTTTGCATCTGTCACTCTCAGGTAGGCTACTGCAGCTATGGCTTGAAAAGATGCATCAAAAGATGCAGATCTTTGTGCTGGCAGTGTCATGTCATATGTGGAGTTCATGTCTTTAGGGAACGTCTTCATTTCTCCCATTCTGGCTTCATTGCTGGAGGTAGTGGGATGTCCCACTCTGTGGTGCTTGATAACTTTCTCAGCAAGGCTCTTTGGTGACTGGAGCCATAAATCCCAGTGGAGCAAACAGGCTGACTGTAGACTAGACACCTCTGCAAGTATATGGTCTCTCTTGGGTTGAGACTTGGCATGTGAAGACGTCCCAACTCACCTCCACTCCAACAAAGCCTTGGATTATGTCCACTCTCAGGTCCAAGTTCTTGATCTTCGGCATGATCATCTGTAGGAAATGTTTGCATTACTTTAGGGCTGTTGGAGGCTATTTTGTGGAGCCTCAGATTGGCATCTGCCAGCATCACTTGTGTCTTAAGTCAATTTCTTCTTCCACAGTAGGTAAGGACTTTAATCCATCTACATAAGTTTCCTTTCCAGTGTCTGAGATCTGCACCACTTTTTTTTTCTTGGGCTATCTTGAGCCCATATGTGGCCACTGCAGGTGGATGGTTACTGAAGACATGCACTTGCATTCAGTACTCCATAATCTTTGCCAATGTCATTGTCACAGTACCACAGGAATCTGAGGTAATTTCTGTAGTCAGTATGCATGGAAAAGCAGTAAAACATTTGCTGGATATCAGCTGTCACAGCGACCGCTTTCTTGAAGTGAATCAACACTCCCAACATGTTGATCATGTCAGGTCCTGTGAGAAGCACATTGAGAACCCAGGAAACACACTGGAGTCAGATCTGGATCTGGCCTGGTTTCTGTGGGAGGTATACACTGTAGGTAGGTACCAACACTCCATTTTCTTTTAAGGGTGGCGTTGACTCTGCATTGTCACTGGCCAATATGTTCATGAAGGTGGTGAAGTTTCTCTAGGGGAAAACCCCCAGTTTTCTGCAGTGACATGAGTCATGAGTGCTTGCCCTGTTGGGAAGTTGGGGTCTGGGCATCCAGAATGGGAGAAGAGCCTCCCAGTGGTTTGCTTCATCTTTGGAGAACTCTTTATCCATGATCTAGTCCACTCTGCCTCTTCCTCTCTGCTGTGGTTCAGCCTAGGATGTGAGGTTCCTGAAGGATGAAGCTTTCTTCCCCCTGGGTGCAGAGCACTGTCACATTGCTCACTGCTACACTCTGAACACTTGATATCTGCTTTACAATCTTTAGCCATATGGTTGGTTGAAGAGCAACATCTGTAGCAAATTCCATACAGTTCTTCATGCTATTTTAAGGGTTTTCCCTTGAATCTTCTACCCTCTACCCTTTCCAAGCAGGTGGGGCTTCTTGTGTATCGGACAATGATGATCTGGGTCCTGCACTTTGTGGTAGGAGATACCTCTCTACAATGCACAGAGGCTTCCTAGAATTGCTGTACTTGGAGATCTTTCATTCATGAAGTAGCTGATCTGGTAGGCTTCAGATCTACCAAGAAGCTGGGATTGTCCCTTATCTTGGCTAAGTCTTGTAAGAACTTCATAGAAGACTTCAAAGGGGGAGGGTGTCTTTGTTGGTGGTTTTCTTTATACTTTGTACATGTGATTCCCATTTCTGTTATTACATGGCAGCTTGGCTAGGGTGGGCTTTTCCTCACATGTGTCCAATACAGACCTGGTAAGTTCTGTTCTACTTTGTCTGCTCCCACTTCCGGGAGATCTCCCATTTCTTCTAACTTGTGGTTGTCTCTGGACACCCTTTGGAAACTATCTTCTTGAGCAATGCATTCTCTATAGCAATTGGATTGCAATAGTACTGCTTGAGTCTTTGCCATAGCTTTTAATGCTTTAGAGGCAAAACGCAGGTAGATGCCTGCTAATCCTTCCACTCGTTTTACAGATTCATGTCCCAGCCATTTCACCATCAGGCTCATCTCCTCTTGAGGTGAGTTTCATATCTTCCACTGCATCCTTGAAGTTGGCTTTCCATGCCCTGTATCTCTCTGGACAGTCAAACTTGGTAAGGCCTGAGGTTACAAGCTGTTGACAGGTCATGTATCTTGCTAGATCTTCTTTCTGAAGACTCTCTCAATGAACTGGAGAAGGTGTTTGCAGATGGTAATCCAATATCTGGCTGTATATGTAGTCTGTGTTGGGCAATGATGATGGGAGTGTTTGCTCAAGTACCTCCTGTCATAGCATAAAGTGTTTAGTTGGAGCTCTTCTCGAGTGTGGGTGCCTAGATCGTCAACATCCCATGAGGAGTGGATAAAGATCTATGGCTGTGGTGAAGTATGTTCCTCAGGGTGGGTACTTGGAGCGTGAGCTAGTAGCAGTATGTCCCTGTGTTTCTGAGCATGTCTGTCCCTGATGTGGCATTTGGCATCCAAGGACATTGCACCTCAGGCAGGATAGCTACTGGTGCAGGGGAGCATGGCTCCTCAGGGTCAGGTAAGGGCAAAGGACCGGCCACTTTAATTCCTGGCAGGCCTGATGCCCCAAGAGTGGAAGATCGCTCCCGGGACCCCTGCTGGACCACCAGGCCTTTTGGTACATCTTGGGGGGGGGGGGGGGGCGGATTTGTAAATAAGTAATTGTGAAGGTTTGCTTTTTTTAATGTGTCCCCCATAGGGATGTGAATCGTGTCCTCGATCGTCTTAACGATCGATTTCGGCTGGGAGGGGGAGGGAATCGTATTGTTGCCGTTTGGGGGGGTAAAATATCGTGAAAAATCGTTAAAAATCGTGAAAAATCGAAAAACCGGCACATTAAAACCCCCTAAAACCCACCCCCGACCCTTTAAATTAAATCCCCAACCCTCCCCAAATAACTTAAATAACCTGCGGGTCCAGCGGCGGTCCGGAACGGCAGCGGTCCGGAACGGGCTCCTGCTCTGAATCTTGTCGTCTTCAGCCGGCGCCATTTTCCAAAATGGCGCCGAAAAATGGCGGCGGCCATAGACGAAAAAGATTGGACGGCAGGAGGTCCTTCCGGACCCCCGCTGGACTTTTGGCAAGTCTCGTGGGGGTCAGGAGGCCCCCCACAAGCTGGCCAAAAGTTCCTGGAGGTCCAGCGGGGGTCAGGGAGCGATTTCCCGCCGCGAATCGTTTTCGTACGGAAAATGGCGCCGGCCATACGCGTATGGCTGGCGCCATTTTCCATACGGAAAATGGCGCCGGCAGGAGATCGACTGCAGGAGGTCGTTCAGCGAGGCGCCGGAACCCTCGCTGAACGACCTCCTGCAGTCGATCTCCTGCCGGCGCCATTTTCCGTACGAAAACGATTCGCGGCGGGAAATCGCTCCCTGACCCCCGCTGGACCTCCAGGAACTTTTGGCCAGCTTGTGGGGGGCCTCCTGACCCCCACGAGACTTGCCAAAAGTCCAGCGGGGGTCCGGAAGGACCTCCTGCCGTCCAATCTTTTTCGTCTATGGCCGCCGCCATTTTTCGGCGCCATTTTGGAAAATGGCGCCGGCTGAAGACGACAAGATTCAGAGCAGGAGCCCGTTCCGGACCGCTGCCGTTCCGGACCGCCGCTGGACCCGCAGGTTATTTAAGTTATTTGGGGGGGGTTCGGGAGGGTGGGGGATTTAATTTAAAGGGTCGGGGGTGGGTTTTAGGGGGTTTTAGTGTGCCGGCTCACGATTCTAACGATTTATAACGATAAATCGTTAGAATCTGTATTGTATTGTGTTCCATAACGGTTTAAGACGATATTAAAATTATCGGACGATAATTTTAATCGTCCTAAAACGATTCACATCCCTAGTCCCCCATGCTAACCTGAAAAATGAATTTTTCCCGAATTTCAGGGGGGATCCATTTCAGGATTTGGGTCTCCCAAACCAGGATGAATTAGACAATTTCGTTGAAATTGTCTAACTTGTGTTAAACAAATGCACATCCCTAACCATTTGTACCCTGATAACCAATGGGACATTGCTATATCCTTCCACCAGGTCTCTGAGATGCCAATTAGGTTAATCTCATTTACTGCCCTAGACACTAAATCTCCCATCTTACTACTTAGACTTCTCACAATGGCATACAGACATTTCAAAGTGTTTGTATTAACAACCTGCTTTTCAGTTGATAGGGATAATTTGCAAATCTTTTGCTCAGGTGATTTTTGTTTTACGTATAGGCACATGGATAGTTTGCTTCTATTGGAATCTCTGGGATGCCCTAACTCTCCTGTTAGATTAGTATCCTACAAGGATACATTCCTATGAACCATGCATTGCTGAGTGACTGTCAGCTTTCCTCCTTTTCTAGTTTAAAAGCTGCTCTCTCCTTTTTAAATCTTTAGTGCCAGCAGCCTGGTTTTTCTCTGAAGGTGGAGCCCATCCTTTCAGAAAAGGGTCCCTTGTACCCAAAAGGTTCCCTAGTTCCTTACAAAACTGAATCCCTCTTCCCTGCACAATCATCTTACCCACACATTGACTCCAGAGATCTGCATGTGGAACCAGAAGCATTTCAGAATGCACCCTGGAGGTCTTAGATTTCATCTTTCTACCTAAAATCCTAAATTAGGTTCAGACCCTCTCCCACATTTTCTTACATCATTGCCCACATGTACCATGACAGCCAGCTACTCTCCAGCACTGTCTAAAATCACAATGGTTAAAGTGAAAAAATAAATGTAAAGAAAATCATAATACAAGTATAATAAAGTAAAATACAAAATAAACCTCACTCAATGTCCGGACTCCAAAACATCCTTCTAGCCAGAGTAGAAAAACTGCCTGATCTTAACCATTATTCTCAAGCTAGCTTAAAAAGCCAAGTCTTCAAGCCTGTCTTAAACAGAAAAGGTTTTGCAGCCTTAATTCTCCTGGCAGAAAATTCCACAATTTAGGACAAGCAATTGAAGTAGCTCTTACTTCACTCAGATGTGCAGTTCAAACTGAAGGCACTGTCAACCAGCCTTTGTTTGCAGATGTTAAATTCCATTGAGGGATGTGCAAATTAAAAGCGGCATTTAGCTCTACAGCCTTTTTATGCATTGATTTGTGTTGTAGGCATAAGACTTTATAATCTATCCTAATTGTTATTGGTAACAAAGGTAAAGCAATTAATGATATGGTCATATTTTTTTTCCACTTGTTAAAATTCTTGTGGCCTTTTGAAGTAATTGGAGGAGCCTCAGACTACTCACTGGAAGACCCATGAAAAGGGCATTTCAGTGATCTAAATTGGAGAAAATTAAAATCTGGAGCACAGAACAAAAGCCATCATAATTGAGGAGAGGCTTTAATCATTTTAGAATATGCAATTTATAACCTTTCCTGATTCTGAGATTAATGTGCTGCATATTAAAATCACAATCAATTGTTCCAGAACTGAACACAGTATTCCAGATGAGGCCTCACCATTGTCCTCTACAAGGGCATATCACTTCCTTTTGTTCTGCTGATAGCATTCCCTATTCACTCAAGCATTCTCCTGCCTGTGGGTCACTGCCTTCATTGCACCAGTTTGCTACCTTGGAGGTCAGTGCACATAAGCTCTTTACCTACTAACGTCTACTCTCTGCTTTTTTTTTCCATTGAATCTTAACTACCAAGTATTTAGCCACTTGAGCTTTTTTAGATTGCTTCTCATTGTATACTTCCTCATGGGTATCAACTTTGAAGATCTTTGATGTACAAAAAAGTGAACTTTTTTTAGACACTGCCACCATGTCTCTCACAGACATTGAATGGAACCAGCCCCAGGACCATCTGTTCTGGCACTCATTAATGACCTTTTTATCCTCCTTGTATCCACCCTCTTACTACAGAACTAGTTTCTAATTATTCCACCATCTTAGAACACATACCCAAGATGCTCCTCTTATTAATGAGCCTCTTATGTGGGATGGCATCAGTAACTTTGCAGAAATCAAAGTAAATCACATCCAGTGCATGCCCTTGATCAAGTTCTCGGGTCCCCCTATCAAAAATAAAAATTTTCATTGGTTTAACCTAAGAGATCATGTCCATTCTTCCTTGTATTCTTCAAGCTTGGCTTTACCAGAGGGAAAGGATAGATTGATTCAAATAGGTCTTTTATGTCAAGTTTCAGCCACATTAAACTATTGTAGTCATGGTATCAAATGCCACTGAGTACCTTTTAGTATGGCTGCTTGACCACAGTCCATGCACATGCATAGGTCTTCACCTAGGATCACCAGTATTGTCTTAGTGCTGTTGTGTAGTCTGAATCCAGACTGAAATGGATAAAGGCCATTTGTTGTCAAATTGAGACAGCTGGATTAGCATCACAGTTTTCAACGTCACCCAGGAAAGATATTGTATATTGATTAGGTGATAGATCCAAAAGCCTGTAGAAGCAATGCTGTGTCTTTCCTAATATTGATCTTGCTACCATATTCATTTTTTTGCTCCTCCAACTGAGATCCATTTACACTGGATTAGAGGTGATCCAGAAGTCTGGTTCTAGTCTGCTTGACCATTAAGGGGCAGGGTCTTCATAGCATGTGGCCTTCAGGTTGGAGAGAAGGGGATCTATTTATTTTTTATTAAAAACCATTTCTATACTGCATGCTCATGAAGTAGCAGTTTTAAATGGTCACATAATTTAAAACAAACACAGAGACAAACTGCACTCAGCAATCAAATCATAACAAAGAAAAGTGCAGGGAACTTGTATAGTCCAAAATCTTGTAAATTCTTTATTTCATACCTGCAACTCCACTGTTATGCAGTCGATTATCATCATACGAACATCATAGATATAAGCTGAACAAATATTTGGAAATATGGAGAATGTGATACCACATAACGATTGAGCCTCAATATTTGTCAGAATGCTCCCAACAGATGTGTCAAATATACACAATGTTAACCAGTATGCTAAAAGGTTGGTTTAACGCAATTGACCATATTTATAATCATTGGTATCCACATGCTAGCTTTTATTTTTTTTTCATTTTTTCATTTTTCTATTAATTATTTATAGAGACAGATCACTTATCATTGTGCGTAGCGTGAAGTGGTGACAGCTTTTTTCCCAAACACCAGCCTGACCCAACATGATCCGTGTTTCGTGGGCTTCTTCAGGGGTACAATGTTGTTGCGGTGTATTTTTAAAGTCTGTCCCGTGACATAACGCTATAGCATGATCTTAGCTTTTGCTAAAGCCCTGCTTTAGCAAAAGTCTCTATAAACAAAAGCATGATCTCAGCAAAAGCTGAGATCATGATATACCGTTATGTCATGGGACAGACTTTAAAAATAAAGTCTGTCCCATGACATTAGTGCCTAATGATATGAAGTCTGTGAAACAATGCGACAAGGCAATAGCAAAAGCCAGAAGAATGTTGGGCTGCATAGAGAGAGGAATATCGAGTAAGAAAAGGGAAGTGATTATCCCCTTGTACAGGTCCTTGGTGAGGCCTCACCTGGAGTACTGTGTTCAGTTCTGGAGACCGTATCTACAAAGAGACAAGGACAAGATGGAAGCGGTACAGAGAAGGGCGACCAGGAAGGTGGAGGGTCTTCATCGGATGACATACGAGGAGAGATTGAACAATCTAAATATGTACTCCCTGGAGGAAAGAAGGAGTAGGGGATATGATTCAGACTTGAAAAACTTTAATGATCCAAAGACAACAACAAACCTTTTCCGTCAGAAAAAAATCAGCAGAACCAGAGGTCACGAGCTGAGGCTCCAGGGAGGAAGACTAAGAACCAATGTCAGGAAGTATTTTTTCACGGAAAGGGTGGTTGATGCCTGGAATGCCCTTCCGGAGGAAGTGGTGAAGTCTAAAACTGTGAACGACTTCAAAGGGGCGTGGGATAAACACTGTGGATCCATCAAGTCTAGAGGGCGGGAATAAAGAGGAGGCATTCAAACACTGCACGGAGCGGCAGTAGCCACATAGGCATTCACGGAGCGGGATGCCTGTGGCCAGTAGTTGGTGTTCCACCTTCACGGAGCGGAAGGATGGAGGGCTGCTATCTCCAAAAAAAACCCCCCAAAAACAAACAAACAAAAAAATAAAAACAGGGGTGGGTAAGAGTATGGGGTAAGGGTGTGGCCTGCTTGTTACAGCGGTTGCTACCCCTAATTGAGCTGGACGTTCACTTGGATGCAGATACGGCGCTGCTCTCTAAATTGGTGGTGGGGTGGAGGGGAATTAGGGCTGGAGGGTACTGGAAGCCAATAGTAACAGGTGGGAGAGAAAAAAAGGGGGAAAAATGGATAAAGTGCGTAGCTTGCTGGGCAGACTAGATGGGCCATTTGGTCGTCTTCTGCCGTCATTTCTATATATATGAAAAATGAAAAAAAATAAAATCTAGAATGTGGATACCAATGATTATAAATATGGTCAATTGCGTTAAACCAACCTTTTAGCATACTGGTTAACGTTGTGTATATTTGACACATCTGTTGGGAGCATTCTGACAAATATTGAGGCTCAATCGTTATGAGGTATCACATTCTCCATATTTCCAAATATTTGTTCTTGGTTCAGCTTATATCTATGATGTTCGTATGAAGTATTAATTAATTGATACATCATAATTGCATAGTTTCTAATTTTAAGTCTATTATCAGGCATAGTACAGTGTCCCCCCTCGACACGGTCCCATGTTTCGCCGAGTGTGCGTCGGGAGAGACAGTGAATTTAATCAAGCAGTCTACAATAGAAAATAAAAATTGGACTATGTAAAGATTACCACGGCTGCACAGATCTTAGACACAAAGATTAAGTACAATTTACATACCTTACAGTAGACTTCACAGAATTCAACAGGGAGTGCGTCTAAGCGTTTAATCTAAAGGGTATTTAATAGAGGTAAAAAGGCGCGTGAATCAGGTCAACCAATCACACTTCAGTAGGAAACAGCCAATCGGGAGACAGCCTGGTTAGCCAATCATATTCAGATAAAGTGAAACCATTCAAGTTCCTTGTTCAAACCAGCTGGGGCTACAGTGTTTAATGTAAATATCCACTTTTGCTCTTTTTGGATTAAAAGTTCTGAAAAATTGCCCCCACGAGCTGGGGGGGGGCAACAACTTCCAATACAAAAAAGAACAAATCAGAGGGAGAATGTGAAAATTGGACCCAATGTTCAACGAGTGGTGCATTCTCACATAGCCTATTAATATTAGATTTATGTTCAATGATACGTGTTTTTATCATACATGAAGTCTTCCCCACATATAATTTTACACGGGCATCTTATAGCATAAACCACCCATCCGAAGTACAGTCTGAAAATTGTCTTAGAGTAAAAATCCTACCCGATATTGGATGTTCAAAAGATGACATTAACGTTGTATGAGAACATATAGAACAGTGCCCACACCGTTTGTTCTCCCACCGAATTACGGTTACTATCAACCAAAGTCATATCGGAGTGTACTAATAAATCACGAAGGTTTTTACCTCTCCGATAAGTGAATCTGTCTGCTTTTAAATACATTTCCTAATGTCAGCGAATTCCAATGCTTGCGAATGATACTAGTTATCAATTTACTTTTGGTGGAAAAAGGTAAAATGCAGTTAACTGTGGTATCACTTGCATGTGCTTGAGGTAGAAACAGGTCTCTATTCACATAGAGAGCTCTTTTAAAAGCTTTTCTCAAAATTCTATTAGGGTACCCTCTCTCTAAAAACAGAGATGTCATCTCCTTAGCTTTTAAAAGGAACTCAGGTTTAGAAGAGCATAGCCATCAGTCTCAAAAATTAGCCCGTGGGGATATTATCTTTGGGTGACAGCTATCATAGGTCAGTAACATATTATGGTCCATATCTTTCCTAAAAATGGTCGTAGAAAATTGCCTTTGATCAAATGAAATTAATAAATCCAGAAACGAAATCTGAGAGGTATGAATATTAAAATTAAACTGTAAATTTGTGTTGCAACCATTTAGCCAATCCAAAAACATGTAAAATTGTATATCTGTACCTACCCAGACAATGAAAATGTCCTCCATGAATCGCAACCATAGGTGAAGAAAATCTGACCAGTTCGAACAATAGATAAATGTTTGTTTGAATTCTGCAACATATAGGCAGGCAAGGCTTGGTGCCATGATGGCACCCATAGCAGTACCTTTAACCTGTCTATAAAAAGTACCATTAAAGCTAAAGTCGTTCTGTGTAAGTGCTAGTCGGGCCAGTTGTAATAAAAAGGAGGTGGGTATTCATTCATTTGCTGATCTTATGTTCAAAACCTTTCCAATAGTGCTTAGTGCTTCTTCCTGCGGGATATTAGAGTACAAGGAGATGATGTCCAATGTGACCAAAAAACAGGATGATGAAGGAATATCAACAGTATTTAAGATAGTAATCAAATGAGATGAATCACAAACGTAGGATCTAATAAGCGGAACAAAAGGTTTAAGAAAAATATCCACAAACTGAGAGAGGCTCTAATACCAGAACCAATCCCTGAAACTATCGGATGGCCGGGGGGGGGGGGGGGGTTTAATGTTTTGTGGATTTTAGGTAATATAGAAAAAAAAAAACAGGAGTAACGGGATATTCAATAGACAAAAAATTGGCTTCTCGTTGTGTAATCCAATTGCGTGTGACAGCTTCTTGGACCAGTACAGAAATTGTTCTTTAAATCATAAGTGGGGTCATTTTGTAACTGTAAATAAAAATTCTAGTCACTAAGTTGGCGTTGAACTTCAGCAATGTAATCATTTTTCCCCATCACAACTATTCCACCACCCTTATCTGCGGGTTTGACAATTATATGTGGATCAAAAGCCAAAGCCCTAACCAAAGACTCATCATTTTTAGATAAATTGAAATGTACATAATCACTTCTTGTCAGTAAACTTTTGATATCATCTTGCACCAATCTTTCAAAAACCATTATATTAGGGTCAACTGGTCCAGGAGGGACCCATCTGGACTTCACATAAACTAATGACTCATCCTGAACTCTTGGCGTGTCAGCAAAAAGCTTCAATTTAAGAGATCTAAAAAAATGATACAGGTGTTTCTGTAAATCAAATTCATCATATCGTATTGTTGGTACAAATGACAACCCTTTCCCCAAAATTCTATATTCATCCCTAGACAATGGGCGAGAAGACAAATTAAATACAATATTAGTCTATTGCCATGGGTCTGTTTGCTGTCTCATTACACGAGGCGGCTGGGATATTGGTTGGCGCCCCTGAGATCGGGTCCCCTGGTTTCCATGTTGTGGCTGGCCCGGATCTAAAAAAGATGAAGAAACTACAGATGGATAAGATGAGGAAGCCATATTTGAGATAGGTCTCTGATCGTTCCAGGAAGTCTGACGAGAACTGGATTGTACTTCTTCTCCTGAGGATTCATCTGAGGACATCTGAGCAAAGGTTACTGTCCATTTTGATGTACGGTTTGAAGACATCCATTGATATACGTATCCTTTTTTATAGTCTTACTCGTGTCTCTGAAATTTCTTATTTAGATAATTTTGTCTCGTTTAAACTTCTCCAAATTCTCTTCAAATTCCAAACATTGCTGTTCAAAAAGTTCCAATGGTGAGCTGCTCTTGATAGCTTCAAACTGTGCATCCAATTCCTTCTTCAAGGTGGTTGTCAATTTTGGTAGACTCAATAATTAATAACATTAAATCAAAAGAACACTTGTTTAGAATTTGATTCCATCTGTTAACAAAGTCAGTGTTCTCAGCATGTAAAAGTGGCTCCTTCTGTACCCTGAGACCGCGAGGAAAGCATCTCACTCTACAGTATTCAATGAGTGCATGTAATTCTGCACGAGTCAAACGTTTTTGTAGATTGATCACATCTAACCAGGACACAGATTGGAATTCACCCGTGACTGAGTCAGTGAAGAAAGGGGTATCAGTTAACACTGCCTTAAACGCATCCTCTGAGTAGCTGAAGGTTTGATCGTCAGCCGTGGACGCCATTCACAGCGCTCATGTACAAGGAAGCCATGTATATACAAAACAGAACTAAAGCTTCATCTGCTTTAATTCTCATTTGTCAGTACATGGCTGGTAACATAAATACTGTCAAATGGATAATGTTTGTGAATTTCCTATTATACCTTTTCTGAATTCTCACTGGAATAGCCATGTTAAGACTTTTTAAAGGCTTTCATGTCAGGGTTCATACAAGTTCAGGTAAACTTTTGCATAATTACTCGTGTCTTTTATTTATTTATATAAAGTTATTTTATATAACTTTTAGTTATACTTATTTTTATATTTATAATAATATTTATAATTTTTATTTATAATATTTATATTATAATATTTATATTTATAATTTTAGTTATTTATATAACTTTTAGTTATTTATACCCAATCGTTGGATGTAATTGTATATTTGTTAATTGTTCAATCTGTTTGATGTAATTTTCTGTTCCTTGTTCTGTGTAAACTGAAGTGGTATGCACTAGTGCATGAACTCCGGTATATAAAAGCCTTTAAATAAATAAATAAAATAAATAAATAATTGGACTGGCAATTGAAAACACCTGATGCTTACCTCACCCAGACATGCATGTTGGATTGACCAGCAGATTTTTATACTGGGAACACAAATAGCAAATTCTGTAATGCCCAACCATGGTGCTTTTGCATTGGCTGTAAAGTATTGAATTGGCATTAAGATTTTGTAATTGTTAGGATTGTGGATGCTTGTGTTGAGGTTGGCTCCACTAATGAGAAGATCCTGTAGGTCCTTGCCGCTAACTGGCAGAATGGATAAGTGCAGAGACCAGACTGGAACATTGCCTATCCCAACCCCTTCTCCCTTGAGTTAGGCCTTGGCCACCAAATAACTGCCAGCCTCTGGAACCCAGTCTCTGGAGTGTAGGTAGAGACCCAGTCCTGAAGTGGAGGTGATGCAGGCAAGGGTAATAGAGTCCAGGTTAGGGTCAATAATGGGCAGTCAGAGGTGAGTGTGGACAGGCTAGAGGAGGCAGGAACACAGCAACTCATACTACAAAACATTTGACCCATTGCTGAGGCAGTCCAGGAGGTTGTAGGGCCCTTAAGATCTGAGGGAGGTGATGTCATTCTGGGGCATTACTGCAAATTTCCCACCACAGGCCCTTAAGTAGGGATGTCAGGTGCATGCCTAGAGAGCAGGAACCAGATGGAAGAAAGTGGCATCACAGCAGTAGCTAGGAGAGTTGGTGACCTGCCATGTGGAGTGACCAGAGCAGCATTTGGGGTGAGTGCACCAGCTTGTGGGGCCATCCTGCTAGCTATCAACCATAACTCATCTAACATCAATTGGAAGACCATATTAGGGATGTGCATGGGGTGCCCGATTACGTTTCGGGTTCGTGGCCGAGGGAAAATCTCGTTTTCCTGCGGATCGGCATCTTTTTTTTTTTTTTTTTAACATGTTTTTTCAGCATAGTGCGCGCTAACTCCTGTTACAATTTGATCTTCCTGCGGTTCAACTGAAATAAAATCCCGAGACTCCAAACTGTAGCATGTCTAGCTGTCCTTCAGAGGTCTTGTTAGGCTTTGGTAAGAGTGTGCAGCATAGATGAGGAATGTGAAAGTAAGCAAATTTTGTGCTGCAGATAGCCGTGGCACCTGATTTTATTTTATTTTTTTTATATACCAGTTTCATGAGAACATATCTGTTTACATTAGTTAACAAATATTCATTTAAAAATATTTTCATTTCCAAAATTAAATGAAAAGAAGAAAATACAAAAGTTTAAAAAACTAAATACAAATAAAATAGTAAAAATAATTAATCATAAAATTTTAAGCAGTTAAAGATGTAGGAAAGTAAGAGCAGAGAATATAAAACATCTAAATATATATATTAGGGGTATGTAATCGTTAGGTAAACACTCTCTTGAGAAGGCCTGTTTGAATAGCCATGTTCTAATACCCTTTTTAAATATTTTGATGTCTGATTCCATCCTTAGTTCCTGTGGCAGAGTTCCACAGTTGGGGGCCCAGCAATGGAAATAGCCCTTTTTCTCACATTATTTTGATGAGCAATTTTAGGCGAAGGTATGGGCAATATCCCTGTACCTGCTGATCTTGTAAATCTTGATGGGATATGGGAATGTAATGCTCAGGTTAACCATTCTATCTTTTCATTGTGGAGGGATTTATGAATTAACGATAGAACGTTATGATGCGCTCTATATTTAACAGGCCAATATTAAAAGACCTTCACTGGTTGCCTAATATGATCAGATCTTTTAATTCCTGTTATGTCTAGCTGCTGAGTTCTGTAATAATTGCAATGGTCTTGTAACATTTACTGGTAGGTCCAAAAACAGTTACAGTAATCCAGTTTTGATTAAAAAAAAAAAAAGAGCCTGTAGAACTGTTCTAAAATATTTAGAAAATAAAATAGATTTCAATCTTAAGAACATTCAATTTAAAATACCCATCATTAATGATTTTTTTAACACATGCTTTCAGTGTGAATTCAGTCTAGGAAAATCCCTAGATCTCAGAGCTCCAGGGAAATGGGATAATGTTCAGCAGCTTCCTGAATTTCAAGTTCCTTTGCATGGCTTAATTTGGGGCAGATATATAAAATTTCAGTCTTATCATTCAGAGAGGTTCATTTGGGTTAATACTTTATCAATGGCAGATTGATAGATATCCCAAAGGTTTTTTAGATTTTTTGATCGGAATTAAAATCTGTATGTCTGAGTATATAAAGTGTGAAAGACTGAAACCAGATAAAATTCTACATGAAGCATATAAAAATTAAAAAGGGTTGTGGACACAGAAGATCCCTGGGGAACACCATGTTGAAGATCAATTGGTTGAGATTCCTTATGAAACTTAAATTTAAAAGATCTATTCATAAGTAAGAGTCAAACCATTTAAGTGCAGAGTCTTTTATACCTATTTAAGAGCATTTTATGATTGACTGTATCAAACGCTGATATCTAGCATAATCAGAAAATAAGTTTGGCTGTCAGTTCCTTGAAGGATATGTAAAGATGCTAAGTGTTTCAGTGCTAAAATATTTTCTGAATCCATGTTCTCGGAAGTAGGGTTCTGTGTTTCAAGGTAATCTGATAGTTGCTTGTTAATTACCTTCCTAAAATCTTAGAAATAAAAGGTCAATTAGAAATTGGTCTTAAACTTGACAAATCATGAGAACTGGATTGAGGATTTTTAATGATTGGTTTAACCATTGCTGTTTTCAATATTTCTGGAATAGTTGCTTCAGTAATAGATTATATCTGTAATAGGCTTGGAAACTATATTGGTGACTGTTTTTAAGAGCTTTATTGAAATATGGTCAATCGGGTGAGCAGCTGGATTCATATTTTTGATAACTTTGATTTCAACAGATGACTATTTCAAAGGAAGTCATATGATCTTTAGGGTTGCTTGGCAGTACAATTTGATTTGAATCATGTGAGGAGATTTTTAGAATGTTTAAATTCTTATCTTTGAAATATTGGGCAATTATATTACAACTAATAGAATAATCTGATGTGGGAATTTCAATGGGATTTGTCAGATCTTTTACATAGGTAAACAGGGCTCTTGGGTTATATTGAAAATGTAATTTTTTAGAGTAAAATTCTTTCTTTGCTTTATTGGTGGATTGATTGTATTTATGTAAGATTGATCTATAGTTAATGAGTCAGTGGTAGGAGACACTCTCCATTGCCTCTCAGCCTTTCTCAAGGTTCTTTTTATTGATCTCAAACTCAGTAGTGTACCATGGGGAATGTTGTCTTTTAGTAATAGAAATTTCTTTTGGTAAGTGGACAGTAATTATCAGCTACTTTTTAGTGAGATCCAAGAATTAATTGCATTACTACTAATTGATAAATCTAAATCCTTCAGTGCACTAGTGAGATGTTCAGTAAGGGTGTCTGACAGGGTTTCCTGTATTCTATTTTAGTCTTTGTAGCTGGGGTTAATAGAGTTGGGCATTGGACATTAATCTCTCCAGTTATTAGTTTATGATCGGACCATGGTATCTATTTAATAGTTGGACTGAGAGGGTTATAGATATATGAATTGATAAATATCAAATCTAATGTGTGCCCTGTGTTGTGAGTTGCTTGATTCACTATTTGTTTAAAGCCTAATGCTGACATAGAATGTAAGAATGCCTCTCAGTTGTGAGATAATAGCTCTTTATCAAAATGTAAGTCTCCAAATATGATTGGAGTATCCAGGTTTAGGTTATTGACAAAATTAAAGGTGAGACATTAAGTTCTAATAAGCTTGGAGGTGCATAAATTAAACATATTTGTAAAAATTGAGATCTTAGAAAAGCAATTTCAAATTTGGGTGGTTAATTTGTATTTTTAGATGTAATTCTTTCTTTGAAAGAGGTGGTATACTGATACTTTTTTGTTTAGGAATGGAGACAATATATTTATTTTGTGGTAATTGATTCAATAGAACAAAATCAGCTTTTTAAACCATGTCTCCGTGATTCCACACATCTGGATTGTGTTCTAACAGAAGATCAGAAAGGACTGGCATTTTCCTGACAAATGATTGTGCATTAACCAAAAGTAGAGATATAAGGGAGAGGCCTAGTAACTTAGTCCTAGGGATTAAAGGGATGGAGATTAAATTTCTTCTTCCATACTTTGAATGTTTACCTGTTTCATCTTCCTCACCCGAGAAAGACATAGTTGGAATGTATTTAAGTTCCATTTTAGAAATTGGTATTAGTCCTTAGTTTTTCACTGAAGTTTTCCCCCTTAAATATCCAAGGGGCATGCCCCTTGGTTGTGCTCCTTAGGCGTGCGATGCCTCCCAGTCCCCTGCAGGTGTTTTTCACCCCTCTTGATGCTACGGCGATGCTCTTACATCAGCGTTGTCGAGAGGGGGGTGGAGCACCTCAGGACTTCCAGGAGGCAGGGGCCTAAGCAACAAAGCACAGAAAGCAATAGCGTTAATCCGTCCTCCGGGGAGGCACAGTGATGTCCCAGCACTGCAGAAATCTGCAGCCTGTCAGAGCTTAATACTAGCAGATACCTCAGGTAACTTGCCTTTATACTCATTTGTCTAATAAAATTGAGCTACTTCAGTGCCATCCATTCTTTCTTTCTGTTCAGAAAAGCTAATTTTCCTGTTCCTGTGGAAAATACTTCACTCCAAATGCTGCATTCCTGAATTAACTGATCTTCCCCATAATCTAGGTGAGAATTTAGTCATATTCTATCCTGTCAGTTGCACACAGTCCTGTTCAGCATTATCTAGGCTGATGCCCAACTGAACAAAGTTAATGTTCCTCCATCCAGAATATTGATATCAACAGGTGGAATCATAGGCATGTGTAATGAAGTTTTAACTGTAGACCATGTCAATGCTGACCTGTCAGTGCTCACTGTGTGGCAAGACATGACCATTAACTGCAGACATCTGCAAGAATAATTCAAGGAATGTGGTGTAAAGCAATGTACCCTTAAGTGGGACCTCCAGCATTACTGAGTTCTAAGCTCTGGTGTTCTGATCCTAGTCTTCAGACCATTTCTCCTTACAACTTTGGCATTCAGGATTAGGGCAAACTGTACAAACTACATATTTTTAATGACCCTTAAGTAATTCTGATTTCAGACAATGCCAAACTGTCCTTTACAGTCTTCGACATACTTGTGAAGAAATGTAGTCTTAGTACTTTGAGAGAGCATGAAAGTATGCATACAATACTGATTCTTATCTGTTACTGGATGTAAAATAAGATCCCTGTTGATATACAATGGTTGCTTTGAAGTTAGGCTCAGTCTATTTCATTGAATCAAAAGCCTTTGTCAGATTGAAAGTGTCTGAACACTGGCATCTTAGTTGCAAACTGTCCAACTAGAAGATTCACTTTCAGGTGTCTTGTGTGGCCACTATCAAATTTCAGAAAACCCACTTATCAGGTTTCCTGTGCTTCTCATGTGGCTAGTAACATTAAGCTTGGGGTCAAACATGTAGCACCCCTTCTGGTAAGACAGGAGATCTGCTGTAACAGACACCCCATGCACTTATCATAGGTAAGAAGCCTACACCCCCACTCTGCTCCCTAATACTGAGAGAAATCCTGTGTCCCTCCACTAAAAACTAAATAAGCCTGAGCCCCCTTTCACATCCTATTCCTGGTAGCAGGACACGATGTGGATAGTATTACTCAACTCATAAATAGAGCACTGCAGTAAGGATAGGGCAGAGATTTTGGCAAGCTTATAACAGCAAAAGCAACAATAAGTAACAATTTCTAGAACTAAGCAATGAAATGGTCAAAAATAGCAAGAAACAATTGGTAGCAGTCTAGAAATACCTGGTTAGACTGCACTCAGGACAAGAACCATGCTTGTAAGCAAATCCCACAGGGATAAAGCTCACCCTGGTGGACCCCAAAAATAGGTTCTCCTCTTCCCCCAACGGTCCCCAGTCCAGATACATGTTTGTACACAACCACAAAAATATAAAAAAATCTGGGCCAGTCTGTTGGTGAAAAACCACAATCCTGCTGTAAAACCAGAATGTAACTTTGGCAAAAAAATAATAGGCACTATTGGCACTCTATAAGGCAAGGAAAGGATTTTATTATAGGCTGTAACAATTCTACTTAGGTTTTTCTCATTGCAAATAAAACTACTTTCATTTAAAGGTTCATGAACTTCCATCTGAAGATCGAAGTAACCCAACACTGGCCATGTTTTGTTGATCTGCATTAGCGGTTAGAATGAACAATTTTAAATATAATCCAAGTTCTTCATGCACTTAAACATTTATTAAATTTGAAAACAAATGTCCAATAAGCCACAATTAGTAAACAAAGTAGGCAGTACTGCAGTGCTTTCAGAGCTTCGAGGTCTCAAGCCCTTTTCCGGTTTTTCAAAGATGTCAGTCAAGGGTTTAGTAGCTGTAATATATAGGAAGTGTTATAACAGATTTTTTTTTCAAATAGACTCCAAATCTAAATTTTATCCTGATGAAACTTTTTAATGTAAAAATCCAGAATTGCTGTGTAAGCAAAACCCCAGATCACCTCCTCATGGATTAGAGGAGAGATGTTCTATAATCGTCCACCTGAGATCTGCACAAGAATGATCAGGTGCTTGAGTGTTTATTCTTGATGCATCTTTCATGCTCAGATGGGTCTTAATTTTCTGCTTGTTTTTCCTGATGCAAGTCAGAATTGCCAGACCACTTCATTTTATTTTCTAATTTCTCCTTGCAATATTTGTCAAAGATGTATTTATTTTTAATCACTAAGTGGATCAAATCACCTCACATATTAAATATAATAAAAAAACACCATACCACTCATGAGCGTTAACTTGTATGCTAATTCAAAAATGTTTTTAAAGGGATTCAGTATTTGAAATAGAATGACAGTCTCCATCTCCAGGCTCTTGCCTACAATGGGCTTCAACAGTATCATCAAAAGGCACTTGATTTCATGTCGTATACTGCTTCCCGTTTTAATTTTTTTTTTCTCCCAACACTTTTATTAATTTAACTTATTCTAAAGCAAGTATTTACTTTTATGCTTCTATGCTTTTATACTTATCATAAGAACATGCCATACTGGGTCAGACCAAGGGTCCATCAAGCCCAGCATCCTGTTTCCAACAGTGGCCAATCCAGGCCATAAGAACCTGGCAAGTTGCCAAAAACTACGTCTATTCCATGTTACCATTGCTAGTAATATCAGTGACTATTTTTAAATCAACTTAATTAATAGCAGGTAATGGACTTCTCCTCCAAGAACTTAGCCAATCCTTTTTTTTTTAAACACAACTATACTAACTGCACTAACCACATCCTGTGGCAACAAATTCCAGAGTTTAATTGGAGAAAGGTTTTTCACGCAACGCACAATTAGTTTTAAATGTGCCACATGCTAACTTCATGGAGTGCCCCCTAGTCTTCCTATTATCTGAAAGAGTAAATAACCAATTCACATCTACCAGTTCTAGACCTCTCATGATTTTAAACACCTCTATCATATCCCCCCTCAGCCGTCTCTTCTCCAAGCTGAAAAGTCCTAACCTCTTCAGCCTTTCCTCATAGGGGAGCTGTTCCATTCCCCTTATCATTTTGGTAGCCCTTCTCTGTACCTTCTCCATCTCAATATCTTTTTTGAGATACGGCGACCAGAATTGTACACAGTATTCAAGGTACGATCTCACCATGCAGCAATACAGAGGCACTATGACATTTTCAGTTTTATTCACCATTCCCTTTCTAATAATTCCCAATATGCTGTTTGCTTTTTTGACTGCCACAGCACACTGAACTGATTTCAATGTGTTATCCACTATGACACCTAGATCTCTTTCTTGGTTTGTAGCACCTAATATGGAACCTAACATTGTGTAACTATAGCATGGGTTATTTTTCCCTATGTGCATCACCTTGCACTTATCCACATTAAATTTTTTCTGCCATTTTGATGCCCAATTTTCCAGTCTCACAAGGTCTTCCTACAATTTATCACAATCTGCTTGTGATTTAACTACTCTGAACAATTTTGTATTTGCAAATTTGATTACCTCACTTGTCATATTTCTTTCCAGCTCATTTATAAATATATTGAAAAGTAAGTGTCCCAATACAGATCCCGGAGGCACTCCACTGCCCACTCCCTTCCACTGAGAAAATTGTCCATTTAATCCTACTGTTTCCTGTCTTTTACTCAGTTTGCAATCCAAGAAAGGATATTGCCACTTATCCCATGACTTTTTACTTTTCCTAGAAGCCTCTCATGAGGAACTTTGTCAAAGGAGAGAGGAGTAGCCTAGTGGTTAGAGCAGTAGACTATGAACCAGGAGACCAGGGTTTGAGTCCCACTGTTGCTCCTTGTGACCATGGGCAAGTCACTTTACCCTCCATTGCCTCAGGGGAAAGGGAAATACATACAGTACCTGAATGTAAACCAATGTGATATCTCAGATTAAATGTCAGTATATAAAAATAATAATTAAAATGCCTTCTGAAAATCCAAGTATACTACATCTACCTGTTCACCTTTATCCACATGTTAACTCCTTCAAAAGAGTGAGGCAAGACTTTCCTTGGATAAAGCCATGCTGACTTTGTTCCATTAAACCATGTCTTTCTATATGTTCTGTGATTTTGATGTGTAAAACACTTTCCACTATTTTTCCAGGCTAACCAGTCTGTAGCTTCCCAGATTGCCCCTGGAGCCCTCTTTAAATATTGGGGTTACATTAGTATCCTCCAGTCTTCAGGTACAATGGATGATTTTAATGATAGGTTACAAATTCTTACTAATAGGTCTAAAATTTCATTTTTTAGTTCCTTCAGAACTCTGGGATGTATATCATCTGGTCCAGGTGATTTACTACTCTTCTGTTTGTCAATCAGGCCTACCACATCTTCTAAGTTCACCGTGATTTGATTCAGTCCATCTGAATCATTACCAATGAACCTTCTCTGGTACAGGTACCTTCCCAACATCCTCTTCAGTAAACGCCGAATCTAATAGATCAAGCCATCGTGGAAAGATTAAATGATTTAAGTGCCCCTTTAACCCTTCGATCATCTAACGGTCCAACTGACTCACAGGCTTTCTGCTTCAGATATATTTAAAGAAGTTTTTACTGTGAGTTTTTGCCTTTACAGCTAACTTCTTTTCAAATTCTCTCTTAGCCTGTCTTATCAATGTCTACATTTAACTTGCCAATGTTTATGCTTTATCCTATTTTCTTCTGTTGGATCCTTCTTCCAAATTTGAATGAAGATCTTTTGGCTAAAATAGCTTCTTTCACCTCCCCTTTTAACCATGCCAGTAATCGTTTTGCCTTCTTTCCACCTTTCTTAAATGTGTGGAATACATCTGGACTGTGCTTCTAGAATGGTATTTAACAATGACCACGCTTCTTGCACACTTTACTTTTGTAGCTGCTCTGTTCAGTTTGTTTTTTTTCTAACAATTTTTCTCATTTTATCAAAGTTTCCCTTTTGAAAGTTTAGCACGAGAGCCTTGGATTTGCATACTGTTCCTCTTCCAGTCATTAATTCAAATTTGATCATATGATCACTATTGCCAAGCAGCCCCACCACCGTTACCTCTCTCACCAAATCCTGTGCTCCACTGAGAATTAGATCTAAAATTGCTCCCTCTCATTTGTTCCTGATCCAATTGCTCCATAAAGCTATCATTTATTCCATCCAGGAACTTTATCTCTCTAGCGTGTCCTGATGATACATTTACCCAGTCAATATTAGGGTAATTGATAGGGATGTGAATCGTTTTTTGATGATTTAAAATATCGTCAGATATATTTTAAATCGTCAAAAATCGTTAGAGGCGATATATAATAGGAATTCCCCCGATTTATCATCATAAATCGGGGGGAGGGGAAGGGGTGGGTTTTAGGGATGTTTTAGTGTGCCGGTTTTCCTGCCCTCTTCTGATTTACGATTTACACATACGCCGTATGGCTGGCGCCATTTTGTACGGCAAAACGATTCAAGTGCAGGAAGTCGCTCCCGGACCCCCGCTGGACTTTTGGCAAGTCTTGTGGGGGTCAGGAGGCCCCCCCAAGCTGGCCAAAAGTCTCTGGGGGTCCAGCGGGGATCCAGGAGCGATCTCCTATGCTCCTGACGTCGGGGGACAAAAAACAAAATGGCGCCAGCGCTACCTTTGCCCTGTTATTTGACAGGGCAAAGGTAGCGCCGGCGCCATTTCTACAATGCACCGGAGGCCAGAGAGTAAAAGATCACACCGGGACCCCCCCCCCCACTGGACCCCAGGTAATTTAAGGCATTTTGGGGGGGTTCAGGAGGGTGGGGGATTTATTTTAAAGGGTCGGGGTGGGTTTTAGGGATGTTTTAGTGTGCCGGTTTTCCCGCCCTCCCCCTTCCCCCGATTTACGATTTTTGACGATAAATCGGGGGAATTCCTATTAAATATCGCCTCTAACGATTTTTGACGATTTAAAATATATCGGACTATATTTTAAATCGTCAAACGATTCACATCCCTAATTAGGACCACTCCTAAGTATACACCTTTCTCTTATCTCTCATAGCATAACAAGGTATTGAAATAGACTTATACAATGATTACTTTCTTATATAAATATCTGTGATACAGATACCCAATGATTTTAAAATCTAGATGCATTACTCTAGACATTTCATGAAGTATTCACTCAATTTAAAGACTCTTGTATGAATCTTCATGATATACAATGTTAGAAAATATTCAAACCTCAAGATGTAATCAGATACTTACAATTCATATATTCTCAAAGTTCAATACATCATATTGAATATCTTAAGTACAGAAAATGCCATTCAATTTCAGTTGTCCAGCAGGTTCAGGCGCTTTCAATTGAAAAAAGCCATTGTTCTCTCCTCTATAATTCGTCATTCATATCACCTCTTGGGTTCTGTAGTACTATATTACTATCAATAGTTCAAATGTTCCATGCTAATATAATGTGCAACTAATGGTGCTTCTTAACTCAAGTTTATTTGAAACAAATGTTCTAAAGTCTTGTCCTCTACATCGAGCTTTGAACAGGGACCCTGTACTACTTACACAACAAACCTGGATGCACGGATTGAAATTCAATGAAAAAGCTTGTGATGGTGCATACTCTTGCCCTCATTCACATACTTTGCATGTCAATGTCCACATGATTTGCTTCCCCCCTTCCCCCCACCCCCAAAAAAAGTTTTGGTTCTTAGTATTTTGAATTATGGACAAAAATGCTTCTTCAAATTTGAAATACAGGAAACAGCTATTCTAAAACCAGTAACTTTAAAGAAACCATGGTCTCGGATGGACCAATTTTTATAAAGAGTCTTAATCTGAGGTGCTGATTGAAAATGTTTGAACACATATGAATATTGTTGTCACTTTTTCTTGACGTTCCAATAACTAATCCCTATTAAAGTACAACCTTACTAACACTAACTCCCAAAACCGAAGCAGCAGCGACCGTACCTGGGAAGGGACTGGACAAGCCAAACACATCCCTCCTGAAACCCTAATCCACACCTCCTATCGGAAAAACAGGACATGCCAGACAGATAAAACGGAAACCTTCATTGAAACATGACTGGTGTTAAAAAAAAAAAAAAGGAAATTCTAAAAAAATGAATTAAAAAAAAAAAAAAATCCCAATAGGGACCAGATCCGTTTAAAGAAAGAGAAAAAAAAAGCTTGACTAGTACCTACTTTTCACCCCTCTCCCTAAGCTGGATTCAAATTCACTGCCCCTGACACTCAGAGGACCAAGCCCTCACTGACCCAGCCACCAGCACACAGATAGAGAGGGTTAAAAAAAAAAAAAAAGAGCTGAGCCTTACCCACTAGAAAATACGGACCCACAAACTTCAAACTAGGAAAACAGAGGACAGTGGCTGAAAGGAAAAGCCAGACCAGCCTGATGTGCATGCACTGGGAAAAAGCAAAAGAAATGCATTGCCTCCCGAACTGAGCAAAATGCAAAGACAGAAGAAATGCACGTTCGCAGAGGAGACCTACGATCCTCTCTAAAAACTGCAAAGAAAACATTTTCAACCTTTTGTTTGTCATTAGTGAGATTTGATACTATGGAAAATAGGGTTCTAGGGTTGTTAGCACATTTTTCTATTTTATTGCTATAGTATTCTTTTTTAACATTGAGGATTGTTTGTTTGTAAAAAGCTAGCTTATTATTATTATTTTAATTCATCACTCACCCCTTCGGTGTTCCCTTTCTGGGCACGGCTGCTTCTTGCCTTGCCTTGTAATGAGTGCTCTGTGCAAAGAGGATAATATTATATTGCATGTTTCTGTAAACTGAGAAAACGTAACAGATTTTAATATCTTCTGCCTGGTAATAGAAGGTTTAATATGATCTTGAGCAAATGTCTTTATCATTTTGAATTTATTTTGAAGTATCTCATCAGGCCCCTTTCTTTTTGAAAGGCTTTATAAGAAGGGAAAAAAATATATCTGGTAGCGTCGGGTCTCTTTGTTCTTGGATGATGAGATCTTGAGATTGTAAGGACTAACATCAGCCCTTCCATACATAGTTTATCTTCCGTTCCTTCATGTTTGCTGTATTTGACGAATGCACACTTGAGAGAAGAATATAATAATTTTTAAGAGTGGCATACGTTAATGTCAATCTGTTTATCTTTTCCATCCAATCTAATCGTTAGGGTCTTGCTAAACTAATGTTCTAGCTCAATAAGTTCTTCTTACGGTGGCCATCCATCTTTCAATCATACAGAGATGGGATAGCATGCTAGTTGCTCACCAGCATTGGTGGTATAGTGGTGAGCATGGCTGCCTTCCAAGCAGTTGACCTGGGTTTGATTCCCAGCCAATGCATCCATTTAGACCTGAAAACACAGTTTTAATAGAAGTCATCCTTTGCCTTTCAGAAACATCAATTCTTTACCTGTGTTATTTAGAAAGAATTTGTGAAGATTCTGAGTGAGAGAGAGAGTGTTTTATAAATGAAATTTGGCTTTTCTCTTTTTCTTTCCTTTCTTTATTCTGTGCTCCTCTTTTCCTTCCACAAGAACATTAGATATGCCATACTGGGTCAGACCAAGGGTCCATCAATCCCAGTAACCAGCTGCCAAAGTGGCCAATCCAAGACACAAGTACCTGGCAAGTTATTTGTCCTAAGTGACTCACTGCTTCTCTGATTAAGAAATAAAGGTACCTAATCAAATCAATCACACCACCTTAACAGCTTTCCAAGGTGAGCCACTGAACTTTTCTTCCTTTTTACTGAGGTATACACTGCTCCTAGCTTACTTGAAGCTTTTGGCTACCTTTTTTTCTTTGTTTTTTTTTTTATAATATACAAACACACTAACTTCTACTTATTACAAATTTTAAGGCATGAGATGGTATTGTCTCATTTCTAGGTAGGCTTTAGTACTTTTACTGAAATTCTGCTTTGTTTGTGTCATTAAAAGCTGATGTTTATATCTCTGGATTGAACAGCCTCCATAGCCCAGCCATCAAGACAGGCCATGTCTATGTGATCCAATCCCACCTGCCTGACAGATTCATTTTAAGGGAGTAGAATGTAAACATTCTTGCATCAACACCCAGGTCGGTCCCAATCATGCCCAAATATTTGCACATTGATGAACTACACCACCTCTGCTGATACGCCATTTCTGGCCTCGCATTTCAAGTTTACTGCTTTGAAAAGCAAAACATTGTTGAAATGCAAGGCCTATCTTATTACCTACCCAGGTAAGTGATGCTGTGGTGGGAAATGATTAGGCATCCCCATTCTCATAGAAGTGTGGATTTTAACCAATGTTTCTTAGGTTGTTAACTGCAGCTCTGTGCAAGTTCTATTAGTGGCTTCATGGAAATCTGAAAGCAGACATGTCACTGCAGTTGATTCAAAACAAAATCTCTAAATTGGCAATACTGAATCAGCCTCTGCCCTCATAGTAAAGTTTCCCTGCCTCCTGTGTGATGTCATCTTTGTGAGCCCTCAGAATACCACTACACCTTGTCTGTGATGTCATCAGCATGCGTCCAAACTGTAAAGCGTCCTCCTCAGTGATGTCATCATTCTGTGCCCTCAGTGAAAGCACTGGGTAGGATGTGGGGGGCGCAGCTGTTCTGTAAGTTTGATAGGTATCGGATTCAGGAAAAGAGAGGAAGATTCCCTCCCCTCCACAGCTGTGCAGAGGATTGGTGAATTCCCACACTTTCATCTCCAGAAATTCATTGTACTTACCCTATGGTTTTTCAAATGCCATTGTCATGTCTGTCTCCTCCAAAGTATCAGTTGGGTCTTTTCCCTTGGACTGTGGGGTAGCATGGCCGAGCGGTCTAAGGCGCTGGATTAAGATTCCAGTCTCTTTGGGGGCGTGGGTTTGAATCCCACTGCTGCCATTCTCACCCTTTTAAGAACACTTTCATTATTTATTTATTTAAGATCTTTTCTATGCCGTGGCTAAGAGATACACCATTGCAACGGTTAAAGGTTCGCTTACAATATAACATAAAAGGAGCACAATAGTTGGGTAGTGTAAGTTTTGTCTAGGTGTACCATCGGTACTGTACATCGGTAATATTTATGATTGTTATGAGCTTTAATAAAGTAATGTCATGTATGTTGTGAGACTATTGCTGTGTGCTTGTGGTTTGTTTTTTTTGCATGTTCCTGTATGTTCTCTATTCTCCAGTCTCTTTAGAAAAGGCTTGTTTAAAGAGCCATGTTTTTAAGTTTTCCTTAAAGGTTTTGAGATCGCTTTGTGGTCTGATCTCAGGAGGCATTGTGTTCCATAATATGGGGCCCCCTTTGAAAATCTACCCATGAGTGTTCAGCACCCGCTTTCTTAACATATCCCCAGGCACCTCTCCTGGCAGCGCGGTGCAATATTTAAATTAGGGCTCGCACTGTTGAGGAGGATTGCGCACCCCTAGCGCCTTCTTGACAGCATGCACCCGAGAGGTACACTGTCGGGGGCTTTCCGCTGGTAAAGAAAATGGACGCTGAATTTACCAGCATCCGTTTTCCTAACCATCGCACATGCACAGGTTAGGAAAACGGATGCTGATAAATTCGGCGGCATTCTCCGAACCTGACTACTGGCATCTAAGGAATGTATAAATCAATATTAAAGGGTCGGGCACTTCATATTAATTTATTCATGCCTTCACTTATTGCCCATTGATTCCTTCACTGTCACATGTCAGTGAAATGGACCGATGGGCAATAAGAGGAGTGAATAAATTAATATTAAGTGCCTGACATTTTAATATTGATTTATTCACTCCTTACAATGCAGGCAGTCAAGTTTGGAAAATGGATGCTGAATTTATCAGTATCTGTTTTCCTAACCCATGGATGTGCTAGGGGTTCAGAAACCAGAGGCTTGTCAACTGAGCAGTTTTTTCTGCTTTTCTATAGTAGTTTTAGGAGCGCTAAGCAATTAACGCCTGCTCCGGGCGGGCATTAATTTCTGATAGGTAAAATGTGCATCCTAGACGTACTTTTTTTTTGCATTGGGAGTGAATAGCTAATAGCCTCATTTACATGCATTCACATGTAATGAGCACTATTAGTTTCACTCAGCGTTGGATGCGCGTTGTAGAGGCGCTAATCCCCTTATTGCCATGCTAAGTGCACAGTATTACGTCGGCCCCTTGGTGAGGGAAGCAGGTAAAGCAGTAATGCACGAGCATACAATGGCTTATGTCACTCGGGTTAAAAGAAATCTGCAATGCAGATATCTTGAATTTGACTAAAGCGCTGAAGGCAGCGCAAGCTAAACATAGAGCTGATATGGCAGAACACTAAAAAAGGCCGAACAATTCTGCAGCTCATCCTTATTGTCACCAGTACCTCCTGCTTGAATCTACCAGCTAATTCTGGCAGTGAGGTACAATAACCAAAGCCACATGGTTTTGGCTGAACTGATGGGGGCACAGGAGGCTGATAACAGCAGCAAGTAAAGCAGGGAGGACTTACTGTGGAGCTGGAGAAGAAAATGAAAAGAAGGCTATACTGCAGGAAAGGGAGAATGAGCAGGAAGGAAAGAGGAGAGGAAGGAGATTAATGAGGGAGGAGAGACTGGCTGGCTGAGAGAGAGCTTGAAGGGGGAGAGTTGGGTGAAATGATGGATGAGGAAAAAGGACAGATTGTCTATTTTCTTGTGGACAGCAGACTTTTGTATTGGGATTTGCCTGATTCATCCAGATGAGCCTGACCTGCCCCTGTGAGAGACAGGGCTGGAAGAAGCATTGCTCTGACCTAGCCTGACATTTCTTATGTTCTTAGTGTTTATATAGAGAGGGCAGGAAGTTGGGGGCAATCTCCTACCTGAGCAGAAGCGCCTGCAGGCATTTTCCTCCCTGATTTTGCTGCCTTCAGGATTAGAAATGAATTGGGGACTCTTTCTCGGGCTGCGGAAGAGCCGAGTGTTTGCCTCTTGCTGTATGTGGGGAGGGGGTGTCAGACTCAGAGCTGTAGAGCCTGGCAGGGGAGGAAGTCTCTCGTTTCCTGAATCTGAATCTCAAAGCATCAGAGCTGCACAGCTGTGGAGGGGAGGGAATCTTCCTCTCTCTTTTCCTGAATCTGAATCTCAAACCTACAGAACAGCTGTGCCCCCCACATCCTACCCAGTGCTTTCACTGAGGGCACAGAATGATGACATCACTGAGGAGGGCACTTTACGGTTTGGACACATGCTGATGACATCACAGACGAGGTGTAGTGGTATTCTGAGGGCTCACAAAGATGACCACACAGGAGGTGGGGAAACTTTACTATGAGGGCAGAGGCTGATTCAGTATTGCCAATTTGGAGATTTTGTAGCTAGATCTGGTTACTTTTTAAACCAAATGGAGATTTTAGAACTGTGAATGAGACTAGGGTTTAATTTAGTTCCTTTTGGACATTTAGTTACAAATCTAGGGACTTTCTCACAGCTCTATAATTTCCATCAGGCTCCCAACTTGCAGAACATATCTGGAAGCAGAAAAGTGCATTAGAGTGAGACCTCATCTGGCTAGAATGGGGCAGGAAAGTACAAGAGATAGCTAAAGCCAGAAGAATGCAGGGCTGCATAGAGAGAGGAATAACCAGTAAGAAAAAGGAGGAGATAATGCACCTGTACAGGTCCTTGGGGAGGCCTCGCCTATAGTACTGTGTTCAAAAAGGATAGAGACATGATGGAGGTGGTCCAGAGAAGGGCAACCAAAATGGTGTGGGGTCTGTTTTAGAAGACCTACGAGGAGAGGCTGAAGGATCTGAAGATATATATAGATATGTCCTGTAAGAGAAGCAGTGCAGGGGAGATATGATACAGACCTTTTTATGTTGTATGAACTTTGAACTTTTCTCTTGCAAATGAAACTCAGATCAAACAGGAAATATTTCTTCATGGAGAGGGTGATGGATGCCCGGAATTCCCTTCTAGAGGAATGGTGAAGACAGAAACAGCCACAAATTTCAAAGGGGCAAGGGATAGATACTGTGGATCTCTAAAGGCTACATACAGGACAGAAAAGAGAAAAGCATGCAGAAGGTAACGTGTTGGTACAGCGGTTACTACACTTAGCAAAAGGCTTGGACATTACTACCCTTAACCAATATGCTCTGATGCTTTCAATACAACTGCAAAATTGCTCCCCGCTAAGACGGCAGGGGGGGGGGGGGAAAAGATGAACTGGATTCAGATGACAACTCAGGGCCTCCACTTCCATGGTCTGGCATATAGATATGCAGGCATGAGAGAAATAGCACAGGACTGCTTCTATGGATAAGCCCTAAAGGAAGTGAAGAAATTGTGCATGGGGTAACTTTCTAGTACAGCAGTTACTACCCTTAGCAGAAGGCATGGAGATTACTAACCTTAACCAATAAGCCTTGATTCATATAATGTAAGTGCAACATTCTCCCCACTTCGACAGCAGGGGAAAGGGGAATTGGATTCAGACAACAACCAAGAGGGCTCTGACTTCTACTGTTTGGGGTACTGATATGCAGGAGGGTGTGGACCCAGCAACAGATCGGGAGGTGGAGTCACGTCCCCAGGAGGGCATGGACCCCCAGTGTTGGCACGGACCTTTCAGCAGAGGGGAAGCGGCACTGAGGAGATGGCAGCGGTTTAGATACAATGGACCCCCCTCCCCCCCCCCCAGGCCAACAGTACTCACCAGCCCAGTTGCATCTTTTCACATGGGTGAGACTTGGGATAAAAAGGGGAGGATAATAATAACACTTGATTAAGTGGGAGCTCAATATTCCCTTCTATTCTATAGGGGGGTATACTGAGGGGGGCCAACAACCCCAAATTGCCAAATATTAACTTTATTTATTTATTTATTTTATTTAAAAGTTTTTATATACGGCAATTAGGACAGTAGCCTGACCATCTAAGCAGCTTACAATAAAATATTCATAAATAAAAGACAAACCAAGCAATCATAAAAAATACATCACATTTACAGTACATCGTATGCAACCATATATATATAGGTACAGCTATTTGAGACTAGTATAGTGAACAAGTTCCTATTGGAAATAGATTTTAGTGATTAATGTATATTATAAGCGGCGGTACAAAGGTAGGTTTTCAGAGATTTCTTAAATTCTTTGGTATTTGCAGTTAGGCGAATTTGTTCAGGGATAGAGTTCCACAAAATTGGACCTGTGACGGAGAAAGCCCGCTTGCGAGTCAATGCCAAACTTGCGATTTTTACAGATGGGACTTCTAGAATGAATTTATCCATGGAACGAAGCTGTCTGGTAGGTTTGTATGTTCTTAGTAGGGAGCAAAGTCAGACTGAGTTAGAGCTGTATAGTAGATTATGGATGATTGTAAGAATTTTGTAGGTGATGCGATAAGATACCGGTAACCAAAGAAGCTGCTGCTGCAGTCAGTGAATAGGAATGGCCTCTCTCATGGGGTAATGTCTCCAAATGGATTAGCTTTACGCATACCATGGCAAGAGTGAATCTCATATTTAAGCCATGGCCTGTTGGTTATGATCTCAATATCTCAGGTTTGCTGCTAATGCTCTTCTTAATACTTGCATTGTAGCAAGGACTGCCTTCTTCTGAAGTTCATAGGATTGTATTTATTTATTTTAGATTTATATTCCAGTTTTTGCACTTTTTTTTTCAGCACTTCAAAGCGGATGTAATGGGGTAGATTTTGAAAGGGGTACCCCCCGAAAACCTACCCCAAACCCCCCCTGCGCGCGCCGAGCCTGTTTTGCATAGGCTCGGCGGCACGCGCAAGCCCCGGGACGTGCGTAAGTCCCGGGGCTTGCATGTAGGGGCGTATCGGGGGGGGGGGGGCGTGTTGGGAGTGTGCCGGGAGTGACGCAGCGTTTCGGGGGCGGCGCCGCGGGCGTGGTTTCAGCCCGGGGGCGTTCTGGGTGCATGGCCGCGGCCTCCGGACCATTCCCCGGACCGGAACATGGAGCGCGGCAGCAAAGGTAGGTTGGGGTTTAGATAGGACCGGGGGGGGTGGGTTAGGTAGGGGAAGGGAAGGTGCGGGGGGTGGAAGGAAAGTTCCCTCCGAGGCCGCTCTGATTTCGGAGCGGCCTCGGAGGCAACGGAGGCAGGCTGCGCGCAGACCCCGGATTTTAATGGATACGCGCGTATCTATTAAAATCCCACACACTCTTGTTCACGCCTGGTGCGCGAACAAAAGGACGCGTGTGCGCAGATTTATAAAATCTGCCCCAATGTGTATAGCCAATGTACCACCCCCACCTCTGATCTGAAGCAACTCCAGCATCATGCTGCATCCAAAGAACATGGCTAACTTCTTGTAGCCCTGGAATTCCTTTGTAAGTTCTCCAGTATGGACTTCCTGTGGCACTGGTTAATGACATCACATCCTGCATGAATAAATAAGGAAGTCCATTGCAACTAGCCAGCACCTCAGCAATAGGTCCTCCTCCCTTGCAGTGTATGTTGCTGTTCCCTGTGCCTTGTTGTTACTGTGTGTGTCTTGATTTCTTGCTGTCTTGCCTTGCCTTGGCCTGATTCTATGGTTCTCACCTCAGCCTTGGATTCTGACTTTATTCCTGGATTGCTGCCTGCCCTGACCTTTGGCCTGGACCTGAATATCATCAGTTCATTGCCTGCCCTGACTATTGCCTGTAACTGGATTCTCTCTGACCGCTCCTTAAGTGACACTTGCCTAAGCCCTGCTGGCACCTGGAACACAAAGGATAAATCCATGGGGAATGGGGCTGATACAGCTCCAGCTGCAGTAAGGGCAGATCTATCTGCTGTTGGCATGGACCTTGTAGGTTCACCTATTAGGCTGCATCAACCATGCCCCAGCCCAAGGGCTCACAATAGGTCGGACTATAAGTTATTTTTAATCAGACCAGTGATGACCAATACAGTTAGAACCCTTTCTGTATCTTTTAATCAGGTTTTCTTGGTCTGTCATTACATCATTTGCTACTAAAGGATCTTCTCTTTCCATAGGTTGTACATAAAATTAGCTTAGAATTCTCCCCTGATATTCACATTTGGGCATCGGTGGGATTGAGGTTTTTGGCTGATGGTCGAATTAAAATTTTTACAGAACTGAGGGAGGATTTTGGTATTCCCCCTTTGATACGATGTTTATATTTTTGTATACGGAAAGATATCTCCGCTATAGCACGAGACGTGCCGGAAATCGAGGACGCTGAGCGGATAGAGGGTTTATTAAGTTGTAGGAAACCTCCTCCTCATTTTATAGCTGTTTTGTACAAAACCTTTCAGGCCACCCTAAGTGCAAAGACAACCACTCCTAACCCTGTTAGGCTATGGAATGAGGATCTAAATTCGACATTGGAGAGCAAAGAATGGAAGTCTATATGCAGAGCCTCACGTCGTATCACATGTTGTAACAAGAGATGCAATATAAACTATTGAATAGAATATATCGTACCCCAGCTTTTTATGCTATCTTTAGTAATGTTAGGGACACCTGTTAGAGGGACTGTGGTTCTTTGGGGACTTTTTATCACATGTGGATCCGGGTGGGGGAGACTATTTCAGTGATTTGTGGTCAGACATTGCGGGTGGACCCTCTATTAGAGTTGTGATGCCACTGTATTTGTGCTTTTGCCAATTCCTTTTTCCTTTTTTCTTGTTTTGCAACTCCTGTTCCTTCTTTCTCCAAGTGTGGTGGTGGATCCTCACTCATTCTGCTCACCAGAATGCTAGTCCATGCTTAAGGATGGAGACCAGTTTTGGCTATGGGGGTTATGGATGCTGTTAACTCTGCTTGGAGGCTTATGATGGTATCTCTGTATGTGTAATCTACTTCTATAAGGCTCAGACCGCCTTCAGCCCTAGGAATGTACAATCTCGCCACCAACTGGTTCTTATAAATTACCTGATGGGTATGGAGGTGTTTTCTTGTTCTTACATCTAACTTCCACCTACCCCACCTTCCATTCTTACTATATAGACTAACCCACTAATTAGGAAGTGGGATTACACAGAATGACTTGACACGGGTCGACAGGAAATAATTTAAATGAATTGTTAGTCATTTGTAAATCATAATACTTAAAAGTAAAGTTCAGGGAGAGATAAATTAATATAATACTAGATGTTTCAGGTAATTATTTTTTATTGATTTGATCTAAGGCAATGGGATTCTTTATAGACTACACACCAGATAGGTACTAATAGATAAGATACTCTACTTCACATCTCCTAATTACAAAAAGCAAGCAAATAGGGTTGCAGACAGGAAGTGTGCAGATGCTTGATGTCACAGAAAGGAAGCCAGCTAATTATATTTGCAGACCAGCTGAGGAAAAGGTAGGGACTTTGGGAAGTCTTTTGTCTCATTTCTTTCTACTAGTATGAAGGTCCTAAGAAGAGCACCGGCACCGGCTGGAAGCTCTTCAGTGCTTTTCCGATGGCCTCTTGGATCATGCGATCCAATTCCTCACAGAAGCCTGGTGCGCTTCAATGTCCATAGACCCCTTCACCTGTTCCACGGCGAAGTTTCTGGACAATCTCTGGCACCTGTCGGAGTCAGGCCTGAAAACTTCCTCTCGCTCCACTTAAAACCTCCACTGCGCCCTCCGGCCCCTGCTTGGGACCTCAACGTGATTTTGGGGCGGCTCATGGAACCTCTGTTTGAGCCTCTCCACTCCTGTGATCTCCGTTATCTCACTTGGAAAGTAGTTTTCCTTCTCTCTATCACGTCAGCTCGCAGAGTTAGTGAATTGCAGGCATTAGTCCCTATCTGCCGTACACTAAAATTCTGCACGACAGGGTAGTGCTCCACACTCACCCTAAATTTTTCCCGAAGGTAGTGTCGGAATTTCATATTAACCAATCTATTATCCTACCTACCTTTTTTCCCAGGCCCCATGCAAACCCAGGAGAACAGGCTCTGCATTCTTTGGACTGCAAACGTGCCCTCGCCTTTTATCTAGACCGCACGTCGACCCACAGGAAATCCACTCAATTGTTTGTTTCTTTCGATACCATCAAATTGGGAAATCCTGTGGGAAAGCAGGCCCTCTCCTCCTGGTTAGGGGACTGTATTTCTTTTTGCTACCAACAAGCAGGCATTCCGCTGCGAGACCGTGTAAAAGCACAGACTGTCAGGGCCATGGAGACATCAGTAGCGCACCTCCATTCAGTGCCGCTTGCTGATATTTGTAAGGCTGCCACCTGGAGTTCTCTCCATACTTTCACAGCCCACAGGAACCAAATTTGCACCCCTGTTGTTGTGCCTGTTGCACGTCTTTGAATGCATTTGGTGCTTTGCTCGGGCATCCTCAGCTCGGTACTCACCCATATGTGAGGACTACCATCCTGCTTGTCCTGTGAGAAAGCAGAGTTGATTATCTGTAACCCCGCGGAGTTGGGTTCGTTTACGTTTTCTTATTTTATTTTTCACATGTACTTTTTACTGTAAGAGGAGACTGAAGGGGGACCCCTGCTGCATGCAGAGTCAGTGCATTGCTGGGCATGCCCAGTAGGTTACAGTCAAAGTTCCAGAAACTTTGACAAAAGTGTTCCGTGATTGGGCTCCATCCTGATGATGTCACCCATATGTGAGGACTAACATCCTGCTGTCCTGTGAGAACACCTGTTACAGGTAAGCAACACTGCTTTCTCTCCAGGACCCTCTCTCATACAGCCTGCTGTGCTCTGATGTGTCTCTCTCACTCCCAGGGAGGAGGGGGGGGGGGGTGCATGTGGTCACTGAGGGGCTGGGGGAGCTTGTCACTGCTGCAGAGGCTATCCCAGCATCCCTTGCTGCTGTCCCTGCTGTCCTCTGATGTGTCTCTATCACTCCCAGGGAGGGGGGGTGTGTGCATGCTGTCACTGAGGGGCTGTGTGACCCCCTTACCTTCAGGCTTGCGTTCCTCACCACGACCTGCTCTGTTTCGCCCTGGGCCGTGTTGGGGCCTTCCTGCGGCATCTTCTCCATGAGGGAAGTTGGGGTAGTCCCGTGGTCCTTATGCCTTGCCTTGGCAACAGGTCAACTCAACGAGTAGCTGGTTGCTGATCCTGCTGTTCCTGTATTCCTGCCTAACTTTTCCATTTCCGTTCCTGCCCTCCTGCCTGTTCCAGCTCTGTTCCTGTGTTTCTGCCCTCCTGCCTGTTCCAGCTCCGTTCCTGTGTTCCTGTCCTCCTGCCTGTTCCAGCTCCATTCCTGTGTTCCTGCTCTCCTGCCTGTTCCAGCTCCGTTCCTGTGTTCCTGCCTTCATGCCTGTTCCAGCTCTGTTCCTGTCTTCCTGCCCTCTTGCCTCAGCTCCGTTCCTGTCTTCCTGTCCTCCTGCCTGTTCCAGCTCTGTTCCTGTCTTCCTGCCTTCCTGCCTGTTCCAGCTCCGTTCCTGTGTTCCTGCCTTCCTGTTCCAGCTCCGTTCCTGTGTTCCTGTCTGCTTGCCTGTTCCAGCTCCGTTCCTGTCCTCCTGCCTGTTCCAGCTCCATTCCTGTGTTCCTGCTCTCCTGCCTGTTCCAGCTCTGTTCCTGTGTTCCTGCCTTCCTGTTCCAGCTCCGCTCCTGTGTTCCTGCCTGCCTGTTCCAGCTCCGTTCCTCTATTCCTGCCTGCCTGTTCCAGCTCCATTCCTCTATTCCTGCCTGCCTGTTCCAGCTCCGTTCCTCTATTCCTGCCTGCCTGTTCCAGCTCCGCTCCTGCTTTCATGTTCCAGTTCCTGTTTGCTTGATCCTCTGGTTTTGACCTCGGCTTGGCTTCTGGTATTCTTCGTCTGCTGCCCATCCTGATTCCTGGTTTGTCTTCTGGTTTCGTCTGTCTTCTGCCTGCCCTGACTCCTGGCCTGCTATCTCGCCTCGCACCTCAGCTGCCTGCCTAGACCCCTGGCTCGTCTCTGACCACTCCAGTCTTCAAGCTGCCTCAACTTGGACTGTCCTTTTGGATTTCTATTTGCCAGGAGACCCTCGCCCAAGTCCTGCTGGCCCCGGCACCCAAGGGCTCAAGCTGCAGGGAACGTGGGCTGGTATAGGTGAAGGTCCAGTCTGGTCTCCTGCCTCCGTACCAGCTCCCGGTTACGTGCATCACTGCAGGCTTCCCTTCAGTGAATCTTCCATACACACCGGCCCAAGGGTCCACGCGCACAACAGATAGTGAGAGAGGAGGATGGGGGAAGAGACTGTGATGTGGAGGGGAGGGAGCGGGAGGGAGGAAACTGGTGAGGATAAGCTGGGATTCAGAAAATTATTAATTGAGGGACTTTCAGTGCTTCCCTGGCTTTTGTTTTGACCATATGAGCCTGTCCCATATCTACATTACCTGCTTCTCTCTGGACAGTTACATGCAGGCTGATCAGTCATATTCACAACCCACTCTGTTGTTTTTTTTGATTCTTGGGATGAGAAGTGCGTAATTTGTGTTGATTTCAGCTCCCCTAATCATTTTCAAAAGTTGGATCCAATAGCGAGATCCACCACCTTCGCACCAAGCAGGCAAGTTACCCCATGTCCATCAGTCACCCAGCTATCTCCATTCCTAATGATCAAATCATCAGCTACAGCGACCGTCCTAACCCGTTCCTCCTGGGGATGTATCCTCGGTGTGAGGGGTTAATAATGCATCACCTTGAGGGCAGGTCCTAGCTCCAGTATCGCCTCCTGGCTTATTAAGGTGAAGCTCTCTTTCCAGGTGACCTTTCTCTTTTCAGCAGCAGATAAAAAAGACCATTACATCTGGATTTTAAAACTGAGGGTTCTGCGTGGGCTTAATCCACTCCTCAGTTCAGCTGATTTTCGCTCAGTTGTCCAGGCTTTAATTATGCCCCTCCAGGATTACTGTAATATGAGCTATTTGGGTCTTCCTGCCTACATGCTAAAAGTCCTTCAACATCTTCAAAATGCTACAACTCGTCTTATTACTGGTACACACATTTGCAAGCATGTTACACCTGTTTTGGCTAAGTTACATTGGCTTCCAGTTCAATGGCGGGTGAAGTTTAAGATTGCTGTCATGGTGCACAATCTTCTTCAGCTCCACTCCTTTCCCTGGGCTAATGCATTACTGAAAATGTTCACTCCTACTAGAAATTTACATTCGCTCACCCGGGGCCTGCTAGAAATTCCACCCCACAAACTGCAGGAGACTCAGGAGCTAAAAGATAAAGATCAGGTAGCATAGGGGCTAATTGTGTGGAGGTTTGACTGCTCTATGATGCCCCTGAAGGTCTCCTCTATCAACCCCCTTAGGACTGGGGTACGGACATTGACAGAACCAGAAGTGACACGGGGAGGGTGACAGAGAGGATGGGTGATAAAGTTATGGGTAATGAAGGGGAAGAGGGAAGGTAACAGAACCAGAAGTGACACAGGGAGGGTGACAGTGAGGATGGGTGATAAAGTTAGGGTAATGAGGGGGAAGAGGGAAGGTAACAGAACCAGAAGTGACACGGGGAGGGTGACAGTGAGGATGGATGATAAAGTTATGGGTAATGAAGGGGAAGAGGGAAGGTAACAGAACCAGAAGTGACACGGGGAGGGTGACAGTGAGGATGGGTGATAAAGTTATGGGTAATGAAGGGGAAGAGGGAAGGTAACAGAACCAGAAGTGACACGGGGAGGGTGACAGTGAGGATGGGTGATAAAGTTATGGGTAATGAGGGGGAAGAGGGAAGGTAACAGAACCAGAAGTGACACGGGGAGGGTGACAGTGAGGATGGGTGATAAAGTTATGGGTAATGAGGGGGAAGAGGGAAGGTAACAGAACCAGAAGTGACACGGGGAGGGTGACAGTGAGGATGGGTGATAAAGTTATGGGTAATGAGGGGGAAGAGGGAAGGTAACAGAACCAGAAGTGACACGGGGAGGGTGACAGTGAGGATGGGTGATAAAGTTATGGGTAATGAAGGGGAAGAGGGAAGGTAACAGAACCAGAAGTGACAAGGGGAGGGTGACAGTGAGGATGGGTGATAAAGTTATGGGTAATGAAGGGGAAGGAGGGAAGGTAACAGAACCAGAAGTGACACGGGGAGGGTGACAGTGAGGATGGGTGATAAAGTTATGGGTAATGAAGGGGAAGGAGGGAAGGTAACAGAACCAGAAGTGACACGGGGAGGGTGACAGTGAGGATGGGTGATAAAGTTATGGGTAATGAAGGGGAAGAGGGAAGGTAACAGAACCAGAAGTGACACGGGGAGGGTGACAGTGAGGATGGGTGATAAAGTTATGGGTAATGAAGGGGAAGAGGGGAAGGTAACAGAACCAGAAGTGACACGGGGAGGGTGACAGTGAGGATGGGTGATAAAGTTATGGGTAATGAAGGGGAAGAGGGAAGGTAACAGAACCAGAAGTGACACGGGGAGGGTGACAGTGAGGATGGGTGATAAAGTTATGGGTAATGAAGGGGAAGAGGGAAGGTAACAGAACCAGAAGTGACACGGGGAGGGTGACAGTGAGGATGGGTGATAAAGTTATGGGTAATGAAGGGGAAGAGGGAAGGTAACAGAACCAGAAGTGACACGGGGAGGGTGACAGTGAGGATGGGTGATAAAGTTATGGGTAATGAAGGAGAAGAGGGGAAGGTAACAGAACCAGAAGTGACACGGGGAGGGTGACAGTGAGGATGGGTGATAAAGTTATGGGTAATGAAGGGGAAGAGGGAAGGTAACAGAACCAGAAGTGACACGGGGAGGGTGACAGTGAGGATGGGTGATAAAGTTATGGGTAATGAAGGGAGAAGAGGGAAGGTAACAGAACCAGAAGTGACACGGGGAGGGTGACAGTGAGGATGGGTGATAAAGTTATGGGTAATGAAGGGGAAGAGGGAAGGTAACAGAACCAGAAGTGACACGGGGAGGGTGACAGTGAGGATGGGTGATAAAGTTATGGGTAATGAAGGGGAAGAGGGGAAGGTAACAGAACCAGAAGTGACACGGGGAGGGTGACAGTGAGGATGGGTGATAAAGTTATGGGTAATGAAGGGGAAGAGGGAAGGTAACAGAACCAGAAGTGACACGGGGAGGGTGACAGTGAGGATGGGTGATAAAGTTATGGGTAATGAAGGGGGAAGAGGGAAGGTAACAGAACCAGAAGTGACACGGGGAGGGTGACAGTGAGGATGGGTGATAAAGTTATGGGTAATGAAGGGGAATGAGGGAAGGTAACAGAACCAGAAGTGACACGGGGAGGGTGACAGTGAGGATGGGTGATAAAGTTATGGGTAATGAAGGGGAAGAGGGAAGGTAACAGAACCAGAAGTGACACGGGGAGGGTGACAGTGAGGATGGGTGATAAAGTTATGGGTAATGAAGGGGAAGAGGGAAGGTAACAGAACCAGAAGTGACACGGGGAGGGTGACAGTGAGGATGGGTGATAAAGTTATGGGTAATGAAGGGGAAGAGGGAAGGTAACAGAACCAGAAGTGACACGGGGAGGGTGACAGTGAGGATGGGTGATAAAGTTATGGGTAATGAAGGGGATGAGGGAAGGTAACAGAACCAGAAGTGACACGGGGAGGGTGACAGTGAGGATGGGTGATAAAGTTATGGGTAATGAGGGGAAGAGGGAAGGTAACAGAACCAGAAGTGACACGGGGAGGGTGACAGTGAGGATGGGTGATAAAGTTATGGGTAATGAGGGGAAGAGGGAAGGTAACAGAACCAGAAGTGACACGGGGAGGGTGACAGTGAGGATGGGTGATAAAGTTATGGGTAATGAAGGGGAAGAGGGAAGGTAACAGAACCAGAAGTGACACGGGGAGGGTGACAGTGAGGATGGGTGATAAAGTTATGGGTAATGAAGGGGAAGAGGGAAGGTAACAGAACCAGAAGTGACACGGGGAGGGTGACAGAGAGGATGGGTGATAAAGTTATGGGTAATGAAGGGGATGAGGGAAGGTAACAGAACCAGAAGTGACACGGGGAGGGTGACAGTGAGGATGGGTGATAAAGTTATGGGTAATGAAGGGGAAGAGGGAAGGTAACAGAACCAGAAGTGACACGGGGAGGGTGACAGTGAGGATGGGTGATAAAGTTATGGGTAATGAAGGGGATGAGGGAAGGTAACAGAACCAGAAGTGACAAGGGGAGGGTGACAGTGAGGATGGGTGATAAAGTTATGGGTAATGAAGGGGAAGAGGGAAGGTAACAGAACCAGAAGTGACACGGGGAGGGTGACAGTGAGGATGGGATGATAAAGTTTATGGGTAATGAGGGGGAAGAGGGAAGGTAACAGAACCAGAAGTGACACGGGGAGGGTGACAGTGAGGATGGGTGATAAAGTTATGGGTAATGAGGGGAAAGAGGGAAGGTAACAGAACCAGAAGAGACACAGGGAGGGAGACAGTGAGGATGGGTGATAAAGTTATGGGTAATGAAGGGGAAGAGGGAAGGTAACAGAACCAGAAGTGACACGGGGAGGGTGACAGTGAGGATGGGTGATAAAGTTATGGGTAATGAAGGGGAAGAGGGAAGGTAACAGAACCAGAAGTAGTGATGGTGGGGAAGGGACAGAATGAGACCCAGAGCTATGATGGGGTGGATAATTGAGAGAGAATCAGAGATGTGATTGGGAAGTGGCAGGAAGGGGTGAGTATTGGAGGGGTATAGGGAGGGTTATAAGTGAGATCCAGCACAGGTGATGGAGGCGGGTGTAGGAGAGAGAGAGAGACAAAGAGAGAACTGGAGGGGAAGGAGGGGGGGGGGGTCAATTTAGAGGAAGAAAAGAGAGAATGGGTGAGGGCTGAGCCCCCATCATAATTATTGTGGAGGTTGGAGGTGCTATGCTGGGGCTGCAGTGAGGGTCTCTGAGGACAAGTTGGAAAAATTGAGAGAACCTTCTGGATAACTGATAGAGAGACTTGTGGGGATAGGATGGGGGGATTTAGAGGGAGCCTGGTAGGGACAAGGTGGGGAACTGAGAGAAGGATTGGTGGGAATAGGATATGAGAGAGAGAGACTGGAAGGCACAGGGTGGGAGGATAGAGAGAGACTGAAAGGGATGGGGGCACTCATTGGTGCCCCCTTTGCTGAGGCTCTGTGGTAAATTCTGATTCCACGACGCTTGGTGCGTGAAACGTTGGCCACGTCAGGTTTAGAACAAGTGGTCCTGGTGTGAGGCTCAAAGTGAGCAGATTTGCCCATAGGTAAGTGGAAATCCGGTTGGTGGGTGGGAGATTGCCAAGAGAGAGACACTCACAAGAGAATAAATCCGTATGATGCAGGGATGTGGAGAAGCTCTGGAAGCTTTATTTATAGGATATTATAAAATATTTTGGAAGTAAAACAATCCTCCAGGCCAGCGAGTCTTCACTATTGCAGAGATTTTTTCTTTAATCTGACAGCAAATTACAGGACTGAGATGGGCTGGAGAGCTGCGTACATCTAGGAGTGCTGTAGACTGATTAGCACCAGCAACCAGAACCATCAGTGAACTAAGATCCCCCCTCAGTTTAATGTCTGACTGCACCTCGATTAATCAGAAAGCTCAGGTCCTGCTAACAAGATCAGATTTCTGCTTTCCTCTCGCTGACACCATCACTGCATTGTGTTGTGAGCAGAGCCTGGGCTGTGCAGACCTGGAGTTACAGTCAGGGAGAGGCTGAGCTCAGAGAGGAAAAGAGAGAAAAAATGCAGTACAGAGAGGATCAGGGGCGAGAGACAGACATTTCATGCATCATTTATTCCACCAGCAGTAAAACCAATCCAAGGATGGGGAAATACTGTGAAGTGTAGGAAGTGTGTAATTAAGATGTCTGGTAGCAGAATCACACCCCCATCCTCTCTTTTCTTTATCCCTCTTCCAAAGCCCCTTTCACTCCTCACTTTCACTTGCTCTTCCCACCTGATCCCCCTTCCAAAGCCCTTTTCACCCCTTCACTCCCCTCTTTTACTTCTTCCCCCCCCTCTGATCCCCTCACTCACCCTGGCTCTTCCCCCCATAAGCTCCTTAGTCACTCAAATTATTCTCCCCTCCCAAACCCCTCACTCACCCTGGCTCCCTCCCCCTGTGAACCCCTCATTCTCCATGGTTTATTCACTCCTCCCAAACTCCTCACTCACCTTGATACACTCCCTCCTTCCCTCCCTCCACCCCACAAACCCTTCACTTACCCTGATTCACTCCCCGTTTCCCCTGGTTCACTCCCCCATTTCCCCTGGTTCACTCACTTCCCCTCCTCTCCAATCCCCAGTCAGTTTGTTCTCTTCCCTCCAGCCCACAATCTCAGGTTAATCCACTACAAGAGCTCCCCATGCCCATGGACCCCCTCACTCAGAGGGTACTATTGGCAAACCAGGAAGAGGAAGAGGACAGTGACTCTGCAGCGTTCCTGATACATCCTCCCTCCTCCCTTACCACGTCAGAGCATCCTGCTTTGAACCTCGAGCATCAAACTGCACCATTCAGATCTCAGCGGGGGAGAAGGGAGGTTGTACTAGAGGATCTGCAGGGCCTTCGTCCTCCTCCTCCTCCTGTTTGTCCGATACGAGCCAGTGAGTGAGGAGATCCAGGGGAGGGGAGCGGGGAGATTGCGCTGTCCACTGTCATCAATATGTCTCTTTGGGAGCAGGCGGGCAGGCAGGTGGGTAAGAGAGGGTTAATGCACCATCCACTACCATCAATGTTTCTCTTCTGGGGTGGGCAGGTGAGGGTAAATGCGCTGTTTGACTGCCATCAATGTTTTTGGTTCCTTGGCAAGGGCTGAATTTTGTGGCCCTTTGCTACAGCCACACAATTATGGGAGTGTGGGGGCCCTAGCAGAGTGGATTGGGAAATTCTGACAGAGAAAAGGGTGAAACTGCGGAATACATTGACAGGGGTGGAGCTGCAGAGCACAGCGAGAGAGAGGTGCAGAGGTGGAGAATATGGAGAGAGAGTGAGAGATTCAGAGCTGGAGAGCACAGTGTGAGGGAGAGAGGGGGGCAGAGCTGGAGAGCACAGCGTAGAGAGAGAGAGAGGGGGGCAGAGCTGGAGAATATGAAGAGAGAGAGAGAGATTCAGAGCTGGAGAGCACAGCGTGAGAGAGGGGCAGAGCTAGAGAGCACAGCTCGAGAGAGAGAGGGGCAGAGCTGGAGAGCACAGCACGAGAGAGAGAGGGGCAGAGCTGGAGAGCACAGCACGAGAGAGAGAGGGGCAGAGCTGGAGAGCACAGCGTGAGAGAGAGAGAGGGGCAGAGCTAGAGAGCACAGCTCGAGAGAGAGAGGGGCAGAGCTGGAGAGCACAGCACGAGAGAGAGAGAGGGGCAGAGCTGGAGAGCACAGCACGAGAGAGAGGAGGGGCAGAGCTGGAGAGCACAGCGCGAGAGAGAGAGAGGGGCAGAGCTGGAGAGCACAGCGTGAGAGAGAGAGGGGCAGAGCTGGAGAGCACAGTGTGAGAGAGAGAGGGGCAGAGCTGGAGAGCACAGTGTGAGGGAGAGAGGGGGGCAGAGCTGGAGAGCACAGTGTGAGGGAGAGAGGGGGGCAGAGCTGGAGAGCACAGTGTGAGGGAGAGAGGGGCAGAGCTGGAGAGCACAGTGTGAGGGAGAGAGGGGCAGAGCTGAAGAAAGAGAGAGAGGGGCAGAGCTGGAGAGAGGAGAATGAGAGGGGAGGAGCTCAAGTTCCATACAGACAGAGCTGGAGACTACGAGGGAGGGGCGCAGTTCAGGTTGCAGGCCGGTGATGCAGGAATGGGGCAACTTTCCTCTTTATTATATTCAGATTATTTTAATTAATTTGTACTGATCTAAATTCAGTTGCTCCTCTCCCCTCCCCTCACCATCAGCCTCACATGGTCTCTCCCCCCCTCTTGTGATGTTATGATGACAGGAGGTGACATAATAAAAGGCAAAGCTGCCAGGGTGTCTATTATGCAAAGGATGGCAGCAAGCAGGGAGCATTTCTGCTGATTGGGACTCTGGATATTATGAGACCAAAGGACCTGAAGCTTCTGGAAGTAAATCCCAAGCTAGAGGAGAAAGGGGAGGATTAATGCAGCGCAGTCTCAACTCCACCTGGAACTGAACTACAAGGGAGAGGAGACAGGGAAGGAGCAATCACCAAACATGGAAATGAACTACAAGTGAGAGGAGAAAGGGAAGGAGCAATCACCAAACATGGAAATGAACTACAAGCGAGAGGAGAAAGGGGAAAACTAATGCAGCGCAGAACTCAACTCTACCTGGAACTGAATATTTTAACAATTCCTCCCACTCCTCCTTCCAATGCTCCCTCTGCTCTCCCCTCCCCATATCTCCCTTCCTTATCTCCTGTTCTCCCCCTCCACTTTTCCTATCTTTTCTCCTTTGCTCTTTCCTCTCTGCCCACCTGCCTTGCCTTTGCTGTTCTCTATATTTCCTCCCCTTTCTCTGTCTTGTTTCTGCTTCCCTTTTCCCTTTCCCTCACTTCTCCTTTTAGCTGAGGACGGTTGCTGTTGCTGAGGGTCCCTGAGGGAGACAGAGCTCTGGGTTAATAGGGAGAGTTTGTAAAGCTAAGGAAGGGCAGCCAGTTGTACAGTCCGAGCTGATCTTATCAGCACCCTCACCCTTGACTGAGACAGGAGCAGCATTCAGCTCTGCAAAAACCTTCCCTTAAAAACCAGTTGGAGTTACTGGGAAATTCCTTTTCTTCTTCCCCTGCTTGTAATGCAGTTTATTTAAAATCCTTTGGGTTCATTGTTCTGCCTTCATAACAAGCTCTGGTTTATTAGCACTGTGGATCCTAGGTAAGTGAGTTTTTCACTGATTCTTGTATTGTTTGGATGTGCGGTCTTTATTTGTCTGGATTCTGTGAAACCCCAGGTTTGGGAGTCCCACTGTCCCCAGAAAACCCTCATGAAGGAGCAGGTGGTAGGGTACTTGGGAAACCCAGTTGGTGGGTGGGAGGTTGTCAGGAGAGAGGCACAAGTGCAGGAGCAGGCAAGGCCTCTGCAGTGCTTGTCGGGACCCTCAAGCGAGCAAGGGTTTAATCCCCAAGTGTCAGGGGAAGCAGCTCTTGCTCTACTTCTGCTATGAATGTTTTATTCCAGGGAGGTAAAGGAAGAGATGTGATGTGTGCGCTTCATTCCTGCCAGGATATTTAATGGCTGGGGCAGAGCCAGAAGAAGCAGCAGCTCTTGCTCTGTTTTCCCTGGGCCTGGGCGGCTGCAGGAAGGAGCCAAGGATGAGGCAGGAGCTCTTGTGCCACTCTCCAGTCCTTATGGATATTTAAATCAAGAATAAGGGGGAGGGATGAACCAAAGCTGTGGCAGCAGATCCTGCTCGCTCCTGTGGTGAACATTTGATTATGGGGGGGAGGGGGAGGAGTCAGAGACACGGAGCAAAAGCTCCCACCATGAAGCTCTGGTTTGGGGCTCTGGCAGCGGCTGCATGGGACTGAGCTGTGAGTCTCATCTGGGTCTGGATGTTTCCCAGCCTTGAACTAAATAATCAAAGTATGCAAGGTCTGGCCAATCCCATGTGAATTTTAACCTGGAGGTTTGCTGTGATAATGAATGCAAAAGTACACATCTAGTTTTGCTTTGTTTATTGCCCTCTCAAATACCCCTGCCTGCTTTAGATGAGGGCAGGTTGTTATAGGAAAACTCTGCATATAGGTTTCTCCCTTCTCCGAACTCCAAACCAGAAATATTTGCAAAACTACATGGGGAAAAGCCCATGCCTTGCTGATATATGCTCCTACTTTTACTTGTGCAGAGGATGGACAATAATCAAACAGCCCATTTCTGTGGATAAAAGAGCGTTTTACCCCCGGAAATGGCTTTCATTATTGTCCTCCCTGTATATAATGGTGATGTGCGATCGGTCTTACACATTTTAAAGTCTGAACCTTTCTTTAACAGATCAAATAAAGAAATCCCAGCCATCAAGAAAAATACATCCCTTTCCCTCCCTCATTTGTAACCCCCTCCCCTTCCCTTCCCCTCCTCTTCCCTTCCCCCTCCCCTTCCCCTCCCCTTCCTTTCCCTTCCCCTTCCCTTCCCTCCCCTTCCCCTCCTCTTCCCTTCCCCTCCCCCTTCCCCTTCCCCTCCTCTTCCCTTCCCCTTCCCTTCCCCCCCCTCCCCAACTCCCCTTCCCTCCCCTTCCCCTCCTCTTCCCTTCCCCTCCCCCTTCCCCTTCCCCCCCTCCCCTTCCCCTCCTCTTCCCTTCCCCTTCCCCCCCTCCTTCCCCTCCTCTCCCTTCCCTCTTCCCTTCCCCTTCCCCTCCCCTCCCCTCCCCCCACTCCCCTTCCCCCCTCCTTCCCCTCCCCTTCCCTTCCCCTTCCTTTCCCCTTCCCCTCCCCCCTCCCCTTCCCCCCTCCTTCCCCTCCCCTTCCCTTCCCCTCCCCTCCCCAACTCCCCTTCCCTCCCCTTCCTCCACTTAACAACACCCTGTTCCCTTTCATCCCCTGATCCCACTACTCCCCTACCCCTACACCGCATCCCCCTCCCCTGACCCTTCCATCCATGACGCCCTTCCCTTCATCCTTTTCCCACCATCATCATCACCACCTCACAACCCCGGTAAGTTACAGCTACTCTCAGGAAAGCTACAGTCTGTCCCGTTCTGAAAAAATACCCAACATCTTCTCCCAAATATTCTGAAAACTATTGTCCTATCTCACGTTTGCCTGTCTTGTCCAAAATTATTGAAAAAGTAGTTCAAGGTCAACTCTGGGGCTTTCTGGAGAAGATGTTAGTGTTTCATGCTAAACATGCAGGTTGCAGGAAGTGCTTCAGCATGCAGACAGCACTCACTGTCCCTTGACGCAGCCCTATAGGATTTCCCTCTTCTTTGTCAGCCCTGGTTATGACTTTGTTACTAGTTTTAACAGGATGCATTCATTACGGCCATTTATTTATAGCAGGGAGTGCTGTTTATTTTATTCTTTGTACATTGCATTGATTTCCTGTTGTAAGATTTTGTGATTAATCAAGCTAATAAATCATAATCATAATTAAAAAGAAAACATGACAAAACAATCGAACAGGAAATCAGTATCAGTGAAATGAATAAAAATCACAATGTCCAGAACAGGAGAAGGGGACATGTGGTCTAAGATTGGGGAAGAGGGGTAAACTCGAGTCAGGGGAGGGGTGAGGTCAGGGGTCATGGTAAGGGAGGACTCTGGGGCTGGAGTAAGCTCTGGGGTCAGAGGAGGGGGTGACTTCTGGGGTCGGGGGAGAGGTGGGTATTTTTCTTAGATTAAGGGGCAGGCAGTGAGGGTAGATCCTCTGCAGCTGCTCAGGGTAAGTTTTCAGGAGGCCGCTCAGTGCTGAATTGGCGAAGCTAAATTTGGGAACATTTCCAGCCGCCATGCTGTGATTGAAAACTCACTAAAATTTATCCAATAAACGTACTCAACTCTTGTGGCCAACTCAGCAGCTCTTCTGAAAACTTGCCCCCTACTTTGTATACAGAAATGGACATAATTAACTTTGTGATAACCAAGATCAATGCTCACACATCTCCTTTCTTTCTCTTTCTGGTTCCGCTCGTCCCGCAACAAAAACAACCAACGTGGTAAGGAGCCTTTGCAAACATCACTTTGTGTCTGTAACACTTTTAAAGGTCCTCGGTAACTGGATTTGTCCGGCTGAGTTTGGAATTTAGCTGGACAAAGTGGTAAAATTGTGGGCCAATGAATTGTTAACTTACCTGGATAAAAAAAGAGTGATGTGCTGGGTGAGGGGCTTATGTTTAGCTGGGTTGCAGCGATATTGAGCGTTTCCCAGTTACACTGAGCCGGGGAAGTCTGGTAACAGTGGAAGCCACCCTGAAGTTAGCTGGATAAACTGACTTCACTGTCTTTGGGTCTATCCAGCGGGAACTCGTACCCGGGTAAGTCCAGCTAACTTCCTGCTCTCGGCATGGACCTATTAGTTTATAAATATAAATGAAGAAACATTGTGTTGGTATTCAGGGATTGCACAATGCTAATCAGTGATTCCTCAGAGCACAGGGAACTGTCTGCCCTCTATAGTTACTCCAGTGAGCCATAGCAAATGGTTTAGTCCACTCACTACCTCTAAACTAGGGCCTCCTCTGAGAGAAGCTTAGACCTTAGAAAAGGGACCCAGAAAAGACAAAACAATAAATATAACAACTGAGGAATCCCTAAATAGCAGTCAAATATTTATTTATTAGCACAATCTGTGGTCAGAAGACCTCCTCACTGATTCAGATGCTGGTTGGTTACTCCAGCTCTGCTGACACAAAAACCTGTTAGAGCTGTGTGAGACTTGGTGCAGGACCCTGCTGATACCCAGTACTAACTCACCTGTCACTAATCCTTCACAGAAACAGTGCTAATAAATGAATGTTATTGTATATAAGAAAAGGATTTACAGTTAACTCAAAAGGCTTGGAAAACTGGAAACAGCAAAAAGGGAAAAAGATAAGGAACAGTAATTGCTGGTACTTAACAGTTTGTCTGCAGAGTGAAATGCTGCATCCTTTCCAGTCAGATAGGAGGGTCCTGTGCAACCTTTTCCTGTCACCCCACAGCTGTACTTCCCAGCTGAAACAGGTCTCTCTCTCTCTCTTTCTGCTAATTCCAACTCTCATTCTCTCAGCCCGTTCTGTCCCTCTGACAGATCCTCAGCAGCAGTGCAATGTCTGCTGAAACGAGCATCTTTCTCTCAGTGTTACAGTCTCTCTCTCTCAGAACTTAGCAGCAGGGTGAAGACATCGGTCCTGGGATTCATCCCCTCAGCTCCAGCTCCTGGTGCCAGTGGAACACTGCCCTCTTATACTGCCGCCTGCTGACCGGCTGAAGATCATCTGAATAAAAAACAAAGCATTCTCTCACTATACCAGGCAAATGACAATTACATCTCCTACTCGTCACCAAGAATAATTTTCCAAGTGCATGGCTGGACTTTTGTGCTGTATCAGAGGGACATTTGAAATTCAAAAGCTAAGTTCATAATTGCTGACTCCGCCCCTCCAGCTCTGCCTCTGCTCACTGGCTGTAAAAGTCCAGTGGTTAGAGCAGTGGGCTGGAACCCAGGGTTCAAATCCCAGTGCCACCACTCCTTGTGGCCTCAGGTACAGATTGTGAACCCACTGGGGACAGGGAAATAACTAGAGTACCTGAATGTAATCCACTTTTAATGTCTGAAAGGTGGAATATAAATAAAATTAAGTTTAAAAAAAAACGGAGCCTCCTGATTGATTTTCAAAAGCTGATTTACCCCCATAACCTCTACAGGACTGGCACAATGGCCCTTGCTAGCACAACCCCCTACTATGGATATTGACTTTTCAGCGCCCGCTTTATATTGCATCCGCCCCAGGGAGAGATGCGGTGCTGACCAGAGAGGAACAACTGCTGCAGGGGAGGCAGGAAGAGGTGAGGGAGAGGGGTAAGGAGCTGGGGTCTGAGCTTGCTGCTGGGGAGGGCTGGGGGTAACTGAATGGAGCTGGCTTGGGGGCTGTGGGGTTAGGGAGCTTATGGCAGAAGGAAGGGAACAAGGGGAAGGATTGAGAGGGAGGGAGACTGCTGGGCACCCACATTTAATTCACATTGAGAGCCTGATTTACTAAGCTTTCCCCCCCTTAGACAGAAAGGAGAAATGGGCTTAGTAAATCAGGTCTTAAGGAGCTGTAGCTCACCTTGGATGTGAATCCCCCCAGCTTCTCACCATCAGCCGCTGCCCATAAAGTTAGAAGGAGCTGGGGGGATTCACATCCAAAATGTGCTTCAGTTACTTAAGGCCGGACTTACTAAGCCCATTTTCCATTCTGTGACGCGATTAAAGAGAATGTCCCGGTGTTATTCTGCAGAACAGGAGAAGGGGAAAAGGTGAAGTTCCCAGGCAGCGGGAGAGGTACTGAGCAATCTCACACTGACGGAGACAAGAGGCACGGAGAATGGTAAAGATCAGTAATTTGTAAAAAGTAAAGGAAGTTCAGAGACGGAGGTTGCACTACAAAAGAACCATAAGACTGAGGAATGACAGAGTAAGGTCAAGAATGCAAACAAATAGAAAAAGGCAATCCAGCTCTACCCCCAAGAGGATCAAGACCTGAACCAGAGCTGCAGAGGTGAAGGATGCGGCCCATGCACCACTGATCTCCTCCCCCTACTCCTCTTCCTGCTGCCTGCCTGACCCAGTCCCAGATCTTCCTCAGTGATTATGCAGAAAGGGCCAGATATTGGTCGAGCAGACAGCACAAGAGTTAAAAATAACAGAGGAGACTCTAGCAAAATGCAGAGAGCGCAGGGGTTAATTTGCACAGAGTGGCAGTTACTACCCTTACCAGAATGCATAGAGGTAACCTGCATGGAGCGGCAGTTACTACCCTTACCAGAATGCATAGAGGTAACCTGCATGGAGCGGCAGTTACTACCCTTACCAGAATGCATAGAGGTAACCCGCATGGAGCGGCAGTTACTACCCTTACCAGAATGCATAGAGGTAACCTGCATGGAGCGGCAGTTACTACCCTTACCAGAATGCATAGAGGTAACCTGCATGGAGCGGCAGTTACTACCCTTACCAGAATGCATAGAGGTAACCTGCATGGAGCGGCAGTTACTACCCTTACCAGAATGCATAGAGGTAACCTGCATGGAGCGGCAGTTACTACCCTTACCAGAATGCATAGAGGTAACCTGCATGGAGCGGCAGTTACTACCCTTACCAGAATGCATAGAGGTAACCTGCATGGAGCGGCAGTTACTACCCTTACCAGAATGCATAGAGGTAACCCGCATGGAGCGGCAGTTACTACCCTTACCAGAATGCATAGAGGTAACCCGCATGGAGCGGCAGTTACTACCCTTACCAGAATGCATAGAGGTAACCCGCATGGAGCGGCAGTTACTACCCTTACCAGAATGCATAGAGGTAACCCGCATGGAGCGGCAGTTACTACCCTTACCAGAATGCATAGAGGTAACCCTGCATGGAGCGGCAGTTACTACCCTTACCAGAATGCATAGAGGTAACCCGCATGGAGCGGCAGTTACTACCCTTACCAGAATGCATAGAGGTAACCCGCATGGAGTGGCAGTTACTACCCTTACCAGAATGCATAGAGGTAACCCGCATGGAGCGGCAGTTACTACCCTTACCAGAATGCATAGAGGTAACCCGCATGGAGCGGCAGTTACTACCCTTACCAGAATGCATAGAGGTAACCCGCATGGAGCGGCAGTTACTACCCTTACCAGAATGCATAGAGGTAACCCGCATGGAGCGGCAGTTACTACCCTTACCAGAATGCATAGAGGTAACCCGCATGGAGCGGCAGTTACTACCCTTACCAGAATGCATAGAGGTAACCCGCATGGAGCGGCAGTTACTACCCTTACCAGAATGCATAGAGGTAACCCGCATGGAGCGGCAGTTACTACCCTTACCAGAATGCATAGAGGTAACCCGCATGGAGCGGCAGTTACTATCCTTACCAGAATGCATAGAGGTAACCCGCATGGAGCTGGCAGTTTACTACCCTTACCAGAATGCATAGAGGTAACCCTGCATGGAGCGTCAGTTACTACCCTTACCAGAATGCATAGAGGTAACCCCGCATGGAGCTGGCAGTTACTACCCTTACCAGAATGCATAGAGGTAACCCCGCATGGAGGCGTCCGTTACTATCCTTAACCAGAATGCATAGAGGTAACCCTGCATGGAGCGTCAGTTACTACCCTTACCCAGAATGCATAGAGGTAACCCGCATGGACGTGGCATAGTTACTACCCTTACCAGAATGCATAGAGGTCAACCCTGCATGGTAGAGGTCAGTTACTATCCCTTACCAAGGAATGCATAGAGGTAACCCGCATGGAGCGGCAGTAGTTACTATCCCTTACCAGAATGCATAGAGGTAACCCGCATGGAGCGGCAGTTACTATCCTTACCAGAATGCATAGGAGGTAACCCGCATGGAGCGGCAGTTACTATCCCTTACCAGAACTGCATAGAGGTAACCCGCAATGGAGTGGGCAGTTACTACCCTTACCAGAATGCATAGAGGTAACCCGCATGGAGCGGCAGTTACTACCCTTACCAGAATGCATAGAGGTAACCCGCATGGAGCGGCAGTTACTACCCTTACCAGAATGCATAGAGGTAACCCGCATGGAGCGGCAGTTACTACCCTTACCAGAATGCATAGAGGTAACCCGCATGGAGCGGCAGTTACTACCCTTACCAGAATGCATAGAGGTAACCCGCATGGAGCGGCAGTTACTACCCTTACCAGAATGCATAGAGGTAACCCGCATGGAGCGGCAGTTACTACCCTTACCAGAATGCATAGAGGTAACCCGCATGGAGCGGCAGTTACTACCCTTACCAGAATGCATAGAGGTAACCCGCATGGAGCGGCAGTTACTACCCTTACCAGAATGCATAGAGGTAACCCGCATGGAGCGGCACTTACTACCCTTACCAGAATGCATAGAGGTAACCCGCATGGAGCGGCAGTTACTACCCTTACCAGAATGCATAGAGGTAACCCGCATGGAGCGGCAGTTACTACCCTTACCAGAATGCATAGAGGTAACCCGCATGGAGCGGCAGTTACTACCCTTACCAGAATGCATAGAGGTAACCCGCATGGAGCGGCAGTTACTATCCTTACCAGAATGCATAGAGGTAACCCGCATGGAGCGGCAGTTACTACCCTTACCAGAATGCATAGAGGTAACCCGCATGGAGCGGCAGTTACTACCCTTACCAGAATGCATAGAGGTAACCCGCATGGAGCGGCAGTTACTATCCCTTACCAGAATGCATAGAGGTAACCCGCATGGAGCGGCAGTTACTACCCTTACCAGAATGCATAGAGGTAACCCGCATGGAGCGGGCAGTTACTACCCTTACCAGAATGCATAGAGGTAACCCGCCATGGAGCTGGCAGTTACTACCCTTACCAGAATGCATAGAGGTAACCCGCATGGAGCGGCAGTTACTATCCCTTACCAGAATGCATAGAGGTAACCCTGCATGGAGCGGCAGTTACTACCCTTACCAGAATGCATAGAGGTAACCCGCATGGAGCGGCAGTTACTACCCTTACCAGAATGCATAGAGGTAACCCGCATGGAGCGGCAGTTACTTCCCTTACCAGAATGCATAGAGGTAACCCGCATGGAGCGGCAGTTACTACCCTTACCAGAATGCATAGAGGTAACCCGCATGGAGCGGCAGTTACTACCCTTACCAGAATGCATAGAGGTAACCCGCATGGAGTGGCAGTTACTACCCTTACCAGAATGCATAGAGGTAACCTGCATGGAGCGGCAGTTACTACCCTTACCAGAATGCATAGAGGTAACCCGCATGGAGCAGCAGTTACTACCCTTACCAGAATGCATAGAGGTAACCCGCATGGAGCGGCAGTTACTACCTTACCAGAATGCATAGAGGTAACCTGCATGGAGCGGCAGTTACTACCCTTACCAGAATGCATAGAGGTAACCTGCATGGAGCGGCAGTTACTACCCTTACCAGAATGCATAGAGGTAACCTGCATGGAGTGGCAGTTACTACCCTTAC